>NW_025335909.1:3081600-3124939 GCF_004798865.1 Varanus komodoensis
AGAGAGAGAGAGAGAGACAGAGAGAGAGAGAGAGAGAGAGAGAGAGTGAGAGAGTGAGAGAGAGAGAGATATCCTGTGGGAGCTGCTGGACGGCAGAAGCATCTGCTTGCACGCTGCCTGGCCATCATCTCAGCTGACCTCTGGCCTGGTGGAATTTGAACTCCAGGCACAGCCTGAGGAGTCTGCCTTGCATGTCTATGCCTGCTTCGCTTTGGTCCATCACCAACCATCGAGCGCGGCTCTGCCTCTTCGAGGCGTGCCCTGACCCTCCCTTCCATCGGACGAAAGTGCCATGTGGCTTCCTGGAAGTCTCAGATGATGCGTTAGCTAAACAGAAAGCAGCTGCTTCCGTTTAAAATGCACCGAGCGAGAATGGCGTCTGCTGCTTTTCACCAAAGCAAGAAAACGGGGGAGTGACCGAGGTCCGTGGCCTACCACGTGGCTCCTGCCAGTGACACAAAACATTATTTTTAGCAAAGAGCAGCTAATTCATTTCCTTCCCAAGGCCCTCCGGGTGGCATGGGGGTGGGGGCTGCCTGCAAAGCAATCCTCTTAAAGAAAGGCTCGGCTCGGCCTGGCCTGGCTTCGTGCGCGCAAGCCTTGTGCTGCCGGGGAGAACAATGCCGGCATTCTCCCTGCCTGTTCCAAGCGGCCCGCAGTACAGAGCACGTCCTGTTGGAAGCAGCTGCTGCAGAACACTTGGCTGAGATAGGGTTGCCCGCTCAAGCGGCAGAGGTGGCCAGACTCACTGCTAATGCACCCTCTTTGGAGGAAACAAAGCCGGGAAGCCGGTCTGCCTGCCTGTAGTTGGGCAATGGATTAAGGGGGTCGATCCAGAAACTCTCCATGGCTAAGCTGAGTATATTGGGGCAGGGGGGGGGGACAGTCTCTGGAAAGCTCTTCCCATCAGGAAGGACCCCAGCTACATGACAGGGCCATGCCAGTTGCTAGCCCAAGTCCAGCCCCATCTCCAGGAAAGGCTGGGGAAACGGCCGGGATCCCCAGAGAGCTGCTGCTATCAAGGTACTTCTTCTGGCCCTAGTTCCAGGATGCTCTCACAGCCTTCATGAACCGGCAGCCCTCTGATGGGTAGGAATACAAGCCCCACCATCCCCACTGGATGGGGAGAGGAGATGCACTACCCAACCCATCTGCAGGAGCAACCAGGCCTGTTTTCAGACACAGGGTCACTGCAGTGGAAAGCCGGTTCAGGACAGGCAGGAGAGGAAATGGGCGTTATTCTCAGCAGAAGTTGCTGCCATGGGATGTGCTGGTGGACATCAGCTTTAGAAGGGGGTTTGATTCATGTTCGGTGAACTTTTCTATCAGCAACTATTGAGTAGAACGCCAAGCATAGCATTTTGCAGCACACGCCTGAGGTGCCCTTCTCAGCTTTTCCAGGGAGGACTGATAAGGAGCCATGACTTGAACCCCGGAGAGCTCCTGATGGTCTGAAGAGATCGCGGGTGAGCAGAACCGATTCTACTTTTTGGCTCGACTCTGAAGTTCAGAACTGGAACCGGGGACATAGCGATGATGCAAGCGTGAAAGCATGTGCTCAGCAAACGAATGAACAGCACACCCACACACATGCTCAGTCCAAGGATTTGGACTCAGTACCAGGACCAAGCCCACACCGAGAGGCCTTGCAAACCACAGCCTAATTGCAGCTTTCCCCTAAATGTTCCTTCTGGCAAGTTTCTGCAAGCATTTTTTTCTTTTGATGGTGGAAGAGGTGAGTTAGGTCTTGGTACTGTTAGGAATCACCCTGAGACCTACCAGTAGTTAATACTGAGCTGCTGCCTAGGCTGGCTTAGGACAAGGCTGCTTCATCCATTCCTCAAGCAGTCCACATATTTCACCTACCATCCTGCCGAAATCCTTCAAGCCAGCTGCTGTTGTCACCCTCCACATTGCCATGGTCAGGAAAAGAGGAGTGAGGCTGAAAGAGCAGGGCTTCCCTTCATGGCACACACGAGGCTTGAACGAAGGACTTCCTGAACTGCACACGCAGACTTGATTTTCAGAAGTAGTAAACTGGCGGAAGAAAAACAAGGGAAGCTGCCTGACTTCCTGCTTTGCTGGTGGGATCCGTGGAAATTGGCCAATATGAGAAAAAGGAAGCCAGCCTCAACAGACCTTTGCTCCGCTTCAGCAGGGCGCTTTCTGTTTCAACGAGTTAATATTTGGCATCTTTCTAACAGGCACTGTTCAGAAAGTAAAATGCACGTGAACCTCTCTCAGGTGTCCTTTGATCTGAAAGAACCTTGTTCATTTTTTAAGTTATCCCCCTTGCTATCCTTGCAATATTGCAAATTCCTACCATGGCCCTGTGTTTTGAATGCTCTGTGTACAGACTGGGAGCGGGGAGGGGTGCTCTCTCCAGGAATTGTGGGACTCCAGCTCCCATCCTTCCTAGCCATGCTGACTGAACCTAATGAGAGCGGAACTCCAGCCATACCTTGGGGGTGGGGTTCGGTCACAAGTTCCCCAGCTATTTTAGAGACTGATAAACTTCTCTTGCAAGGGCTGGGTGCCCTGAAAGGTGGGTTGAAATAGTTCAACCACAGTTCAACTATAATAATTTGGGGGGGGGGAATTTCAGGGGAGGTGCTGGCCATTTGAAGAAATGCAGTCAGTAGGGGGAATGAGCTGTCTGTCTCCTTCTCCATTGTCCGTTGGCCCTCTTTTTGTCAACCACGAGCAGATACTAAGCCCGGCAGAGAAATTCAGGATCAGTTCCAAAATTTTTGTGGGAAAAGCAGCTTACGGATCGCCTTACCCCTTTTCTCTTCCTTAGCACCCCTGAGCCCCTCATCAGCAGAGCTTGCTGGTCAAATCTGTCCACTGAAGGCTGGGACCAGAAGGCCCTGCCTTTCTCCCTGTGCTGTGGAAGGCCTGCAGTACGAGGGATGGAATTCCTACCACCCGACTGTCTGCCCCCCAGCATCAAAACCACTTCATTTCTGCACACGGCTCATGTCTCAGAGGGTTGCCTCACTCCGTGGGGAGCAGAGATGCAGCAACTCCATGCAGCAGTGAAAGCACTGGAAATTGGAGCAGGGAGAAAATTATGGGGGGCAACACAAGGTGAAGCCCTGCCAACGCTCTCACTGGACATTATCCAAAGACATGCCCAGTAGCTGCTGGCTGCCTTTGGGCAGGGCATTGGGCTGAGAGCCTGCAACTCGCCGATCACATAGCAGTCCCTTTCAAACCCGCGGCCAGTGCAAGCGACTTGGCCGTGCCCTCCTCTCAGGCATGCCTTGCGGAGCTTCGGGGAAATCATGTGTTGTGAAGCACTTTATTCCATTGTTAGAACGACACAGATACACGCTGCGCTGAGGGTCGGCAATGTGGCGCCTTCCAAATGCTTGGGACTGCAATGCTCATCATTCCCACTAAGTGGCCATTTCATCAGCTGGAGCTTATGTGGTCTGAAGCATCTGGAGGGTACCGCCCCCCCCCCAAGCCTCCTTGAGGACCCAAATCTTCACAGGGAGCAACCCAGGGATGCAATCCGACCCAATCCCAGAACTGCTTTGTAGGTACAAAGCACACATCTGACCGCTTTTGCAGCAAGTTCCCGCTTCTGGAGCCGCAACTAGTGGGCACAGCCCCCCACAGCCTTCCCCACCTGGACGGTGGCCAGGTGACTGGGTCAATAAATCATTAGCATGTGAGCAAAGCTGCGCCAGATCTGAGCCAAGATCGAGGCGGGCAAGCCGTCCGTTCTCGGAATGGCCAACCAGCTTCCTTTGGGAAGGACACAAGTGGAATGGGGGTGCACCATACCCCTTTCCCCTGCTTCCCAGCAGCGAGCTGATGGCCACGCTGGATGGGGATGGTGGGACCTGCAGTACAACACACCTCAAAGGCTGTTCCCTACCACCGCGCCTGCTGAAGTAAGCGGCGCTCACCACAAGCACCTATTTGTCCGCACACAGGCCAGCAAGGGCATCCTACAAAGGGTCTGCCATCTGACCCCAAAACATCCGCAAACGAGGCCACTCCAACTTTGCAGCACACACAGCAACACGTGAGCATTGCAGCATGAAAGGCCCTCCTCGTGCCTCTTTTTTCGCTGTTCTGCATCACCCACCCAGGATGAGATGCTTGTGGAAACCCTCCATTAGGGTGGCGGCAGATCGAGCCTAATTGAGTCAAGCTCCCATCCAGCCTCCCTTCCTCATGAAAGGGAGAGGCAGCGCAACCCAGAGAGCATTTACACACAAATCAAACCCGGAGAAAGTTGTCACAAAACATCAAGCCTCGTCAAAGGCAAAGCTTTGCTTTGTTCCACAGCTGCCTTCCCTTTCCTATTGATGAATTAATGAGGGTGGGGTTTGGGGGGGGGGTTGGATATCATCTGGCACCTGACAGCAGAGATAAAAAGAAAAGAGGCTGCCAAAAAGCAAAGCAAACAAGTGTTGATCCACCAAGATTCTTCAGCATTTAGCACTTTGTAGTCAGGGAACCTGGAGAGCAAAACCGCTTCCCAGCAATTGTAGCCACAAACTGTTTTCTCCTCACTTCTTAACATTCTGAATTACCTCATTAACATGAACACAAATGAAAGGATGGCCTGTAGAAAGTACTTAGTGACTCACCAGCCACTGGATCGGGGCTTCCCTCGGGCAATCTCCTCTTTACTTCCTTCTAGAAATGAAAGACTCCTCGCCATGTGACATTCCTTCTAGGCTGCATACTAATCCATCCTCCACACCCCCAGACTGGCCTGGGGTGTCTGGGCGAGCCCAGCCCTTTCCAATCCGATTTGATCCAGTCCACCCAAATGTCCCCGGATGACCCTCAGGCTCACCCTCTTTCCCTCCATCACCCAGAACTGGGCAGTTTCCCTGGTCTTCCACAGTCCCTCCTCGACTCTGAAAGATCAAACCGCCTCCCGCAAAGGCTTAATTATATCCAGTAAGAGATTTAACCTGACATCCCAGGATCCCAGTCCCTTCTCCTCTCCCTCTGGCATCACCCACCACTGCAACACCCCCTCCCGCAAGGCATCAATATACAATTTCACCGAGGTTTTGCATCCCACTGGGACCAGCATCCTTGGGACATTCCAGATGCCTTCCCTGAATTTGCAGCTGGTTTTTTGAGAACCACGAACATCTTAAGATGCTGCAGGGTCACGTGGCCACAACACCCGGACCTGCGTCTGCATGCACAGCGGGCAGGGGTGTTGTTTTCTAAACACCTCTTACCTTCTCTGCCATCTAGCCTGCCAAAGAGCTCTGGAGAAGTCTGAAGCCTGTGCATTCCCTTGCTTCATTTTGGTTGAGTCTAATAAAGGTATTGCCTAAATACAGATCTGAAGATTTCTCCTCTCCATGATCAGTGTAGCCAGCTTGGTTTTTAATCAAGCCTTTTCTGTATGCTGGCTGATACTGAGCAGATAGGGAAAAAATTTCTACGTAGTGGCTCACACAGCATTCTTTAAGCAAAGCATGCTTTGGGCCCTTTGTTGTGTCTTTAAAATCTCTAGCATAATCCAGTTATTGTTTGTACATGGAAAGGTGCCTTTCTTCAAGGAAGCTAAGAGGAGGGGTGATGGATGGGACCTAGGTCTACATTTAAACGGTGCAGTGGAATACTGCAAAATTGACGTACACGGGTAGATAATGGCAGGAGAAGAAAATGCATGACTTCTGTATTGTATGCCTTTATCGTCTTCACACCCTAGGTTCTCTAGGCTTAGAAAGCCATGATGTTCCAGGGCTTTAAGATTACCACCAAAGCACTGGGGAACACAACTTCATAATGCCAAGTACTTCCAACAATTTTATGGATGTGTTTCCCAGGCTAATACTTATCCATTCATTTTATTTGCATCCTGCCTTTCTGCAAAGATATGTATGTATATGCATGTGTGTACAAGGTGGCTAAAATAAGGTCCCCATTAAAAACAACATCTTAACTAAAATACAGCATAGAAACAAACACATTTGAAGCACAACAATAAATCAACAGCACCAGCCAAGTAAAAACAGCCCTCCACAACAGAGCAGAGTTTATGGGCCTGCTGGAAGAAAAATGCCTTTGCAAACAACAAACAACGAAACAAAACTCAGAGGAGACTCCGAGGGGATCTGTTGGCGACATACAGGTATGGGAGGGGATGTCACATGGAGATGGGGAGAGACCTTCTCTGCAGAGGAGGGCAGGACGTGCTCCAACGGAGCAAAGTTCAGGGAGCCAATGTTCAGTTTGGATGCCAAGGTTCAGTTTGGATGCCAGGAAGCACTTCCTGACACTTAGGACCCCGAGCGTGTGGAATGGGCTTCCATGAGAGGTCGTTGAGGCCCCATCGGTGCGGGTGTTCAAGGATAGGCTGGACGTGCACATGGCGGGAATGTCGTGAGCGGAGCCAGCTAGTGCCGGAGGTCAGACTAGATGGCCCAGGAGACCCTTCTGACTCCCTCTATTTCTGTGTTTCTAAAACAACAAAGCAAGGGGCCCACCTCAACTCCCTCAGCAGGGAGTTCCAGATGCCTGGAAGGAGGAGAAGCTAAGCAGGAGCACACCTTCATCCTCACCAAATGGTGGCAGTGGGAGTGGTGGGTGAAGAGCTTCCACTGGAGATCTTTCAACATGGGCAGGATCCCATGGGAGAAGCCTGCCTTTCAGTTCCTCAGGTAGCTTCGACTGCTCTAGCCGGTGAGTGGCTAGCACTTGAGAGATTGACAGCCCGTTGAGAAATTAACAAGTGCTTGAACCGTGGACAAGTGCTTGAGAGACTGGAGCACTTGACATTTCTTAAACTGATTAGTTATTTACAGAAGGAAACGCAGCTGAATGACCACTAGTGTATTTTTTGCTGTTTCACATTGACTTCTACCACTCAACCCTACTGTATCCTCAAGTCCCTGATTATCAGCACCACAAATCATTCTAGCTACAGGTCTGGATGGCGGCAAGAAACAGCACTTTAAAAGCTGCCGAGAAGTCCCATCAGCCACATCTGGCATAGTCAATGGCGAGGACTCGTGAGAACTGTAGGCTCAGCTACCTGTTTCTACACTAACTGGAAACAGCTCTCCAGATTTCCAGACAGGGGTCTTTGTAAGACCTTGTGCCTGTGAAACTGAGTTATGGATGTCTTGTCCTGATGCATGAATGAAACTAAGCTCAAAATATTTGCCACCTGAGCTCTGGAGGTATTTACTCTGCTGCTAGTACTTCAATGCATACAGCTTGTCTATATGGACATGGCAGGCTCGGATGTCTGGGTCCATTTCTGGGAGATTTGGGGAGCAGCACTGGTCACTTTGCAACAACGGATACTTCAAAATAGAACTTTTCTCTCCTTTCAAGTCTACTAATATGCAAACGTTGCCACTCCTGTGACCCAATTCAAAACAGTTTTAAGATCAGACATATATCAGTCAATACATTGATGGAGTCATTAAGTTTGCACAAAGAAAAATAATTCTTCTAAAGGCTCATTTTCCTTCCAGCGAAGATACACACAAGCAACACAGCAGGTGCCACCTTAAAAGTGCCATCTGCAGCTGCAGCCTGCAGCTTGTATAAGGTCTCGTAGAAAGCCAAGGTGGGCAACCTCCTGCCCCATTAACCAGGGCATCTTTCATTTTCACGGAGAGCCCTTTAAAAACAACAACAACGGAGCAACTCAGCCCTGCAGCACTAGACAGCTGCCTCTTGAACAACTAGTCTTACGCGCTGGGAAGAGCACTAGACCATGCCCAGGCTAAAACAGGCGCTCCCCTGTGCACACTATTCCCAGTCCTACAGACAGTGTGTCAAAAAAGCGCGTTGGGCAGGACTCCAGGCCTGCCACACCGACTGGGTGAAACACTGACTGTGCAGCCCCTTCTCTTGCACGAATTCCCTGCCCTGGGAATAACATCCAGCTGAACGCAGTAAAACAACACACTGTTATTTACGGGCTGAAACTGTACAACTTGCAGAACGCACCGGCTGATTTACTACCAAGGTTTAGAACCTGTCTTCCAAGCACATCAAGCATGGCGTACAGCAAAGAATTAAAAACACAAAAACCAAGTCATCCTCCCAAAGCAAAGCATTCTATAAAAGTAGCTTGAGATAGAAACAGAAGGACCTAACGGCCCAGGAGGTGGGGAAGTCTTTCCACCTGGCACAGGAAAGGGAATCCAAGTGTCCACCAGGCAAGCTTCTTTGCTGAGAGCATTTCAAAACCGAGGCACCCTCTGTGGGAAAACCCAAGCCTCATAGCCGCCAGTCGTTCCTCAGGAGGTAGGCAGACCAGGGGAGGCCTCCTCAAAGTACAGGCAAGGAGCAGAGACAGGAAATCCTTTGGGAATGCGGGAGCAGCTGTTTTGGATCAGCCTGGAGGCCTACTTAATCCATCATCTCGTTCAGGCAGTGGCCACCAAGATGCCAACCCAGGGGGCTCAAGCATGACAAGGACACCTCCTGCTCGTTTTCTCCAGCACTCAGAGCCAAACTGCCTGAGATACCAGCAGCTACCGATAATCCTATGCTGCCCTAACCCAAGCCATGAAGTTTAAAAATGTTTCAGGCCTGGAGACATAACTTGTATTGGGCCTGGAGACATAACTGGGAGCCAGTGCAGGTGACTGGCATGATATGATCCAACCCACCAGATGTACTCTGGAGCTATGGGCTGTTCTCTCTCTCTCTCTGAGCTAAGGGGCAAAATTTGCATCACTGACCCAACTGACCGCCTATATGCTTCATTGCCAGAGGTCACCTGGAGAAGCTAATGAAAAAGTTATGAAAATGTATAAGTAGTAATGGCAAATTAATGCGAATTACAAGTGTGTTCCTGTTAAGAGGTGATTCATGTCCAAGAACTCAACTTTAAAAATACTGTACTTCTGAACTTTCGGTTTGAGTGTACAATGGTGCTGCTTAAATTTTGCATGTCCGATAGCTGCCTCCACTTTCATTTGCTGCAATATTGTAATAAATCAGTTTAGTTTGTCTACTGCACACTGAAGAGCAACTACAGCAGAGCAACTCCAAGCCATGCCCAGAATAAAATTTGCTCCAAATACTCCAACTGCCACAATACGTATCTACATGCTTTTCAATTAACCTGTGTGAAACAAGCAGATCGGTAACGTGAGGGTTAGGGGAAAGATCAGGGCTAGCAGGCACATCTTAAGCTCCACTCTGTTTGAAATCTCAGACTCTGCACTGACTTACAGCAGGATGGGGGCCTCCGGCCAGACAAAAAGGCCAAATACACAGATAAAATCTAAAATCCTTTCCAGACTCTTGTAAGCCTCATTATAAAGCATGACAGGCTTGTCGTCAGCTTGGACACATGGACCATGAAGACATATTGTGTCCCGATTTAAGAAGATTGTAAAGAAACTCAACTAAGTTCAGAAGAGGGCGACACAGCTACCTGGAGTCTGCAAGTCCTATGAGGAAAAGTGAAAGGAACCAGATATGGTTCAAATGGAAAGAGAAGACTGAATGGACCTGAGAGTACTCGTCAAGAATCAGAAACCTGTTGACTTGCTCTCTGCTCCTCTCAAGAGCAAGACTAGGTCTAACGGGCTTAATGAACAGAGAGGGAGATTCCGGGTGAACAGAGAAGCTCCCTGATAGCAGCAAAGAACTACATTGCCTTGGAGCAGCAGGAGATGGGAGCTGTCTTGGCTAGAGATCTTTAAGCAGGGGCCAGACAGCTTTCTGTAACCATAAAATATAGCCTAGAACAACCCTTTCTGTGGTCCACTGAGAGTGACAAGCAGAAGCGGGTGGCAAGATCAAGGCAGGTAGACAGATCAAGGCAAAAGAAATTAGGATCTGCTGGCAGGAGCAGTTTCCTACCAGAACAATAGGAGGATGTTGTCTCATGAAGTCTTACATAGGCTAACAGCACTGGTCCCTACTGCTCTTCCTGGAGCTGAACGGAATCGTGAGATGGACCTCTGCAGGCTGAGACTTAGAACCTGAAAGTCAGAGAATGACTGTAGGACTGGGCTCTCTGGTCAGGAGGTCCCCCAAATACGGCTGTGCCTGCTGAAAGATCTGAGGCTGGAGGCCATAAAACGCACCCCACCCCCATTCCTCATGTCCTCATTTCCTATTTGTGGCACCCTGAGCGGGGTTAATGCATTCATTCACTGCACTGATATCCTGGAACCATCTGGCTCACGCCTGGATTAGATCCACCCTTTGCCTGTCCCATCGAGCTCTTATTTCTTGCACTGCAATTCCACAGTTCAGGGCTTTCCTCCGTAGGTGAAAGCAGGTGCTGTAAAGATATTCCTCAGCAGGCTGGCCAAGAACAGCCAGGCACTGTAGCTCAAATGCTGGTCTTCCCACCCCTTTTTCCTAATACCAACACAACTGGTTTTGCCAGTGAAACAGCAAGTCAGCTGCCCAGCCCTGGCAACTGCCCAAGGAAGCCTGGGCTAGGCTGGATTTGGAGACAAACCAGGGAGGAACTGAAAGATGCAGAGTGTCAGGAAAGAGCAGGCTGAAGGGCAGGAAAGAGCTTCTGGCACACGGTCAGGACAAAGCTGGGAGAGCTGGCATGTGCATCGGCATTTTGAGATGACAGTCAAGAGGCCAAAGATCACAACAGAAGGGGAGACGAAAAGAGAACGACCGCATAGAGCCAGTGCAGTGCAGTGCAGTGCAAGAGTCCTGGGAGATCTGGGTTCTAGTCCCCACTTCTTCACAAAGCATATGGAGTGTCTCTGGGCCAGACCCAAACTTCCAGCCCAACCCATCTTACAGGGTTGTTTGAGGGGAGGATAGGGACTGGAGGAAGAGAATGATGCAAGAAGCCCTGGATCTCTTGAAGGAAAACAGATGGGATATAATAAATAACCTGCTCACATTCAGCCTTCCCGCTGGAGACGGGCTTTGCTGCCTCTGTTAGCTGGGAAGGAAGGCCATGGCAGCCCAACCTATCAAGGAGGGATGAGGCTGGGAATGTCCTGCTGGTGCATGGCTCCAAACCTCACCACAGGCTCTCCAGCCACATCCGCCATCTGATTAAGCTGCTCTCCAGCCTCATATCCAATAAGCTACAGTGCTTTCCAAATCTATTTTTCTCATATTTGTCCTTTCAAAAATCATTTGAGGCATGTTTTTGAGAAGCACCCTTTGTAAGATTTAAACTTCAGCCCCCAACCTTCAAACTCTGCCCAATCTTAGTGCGCCGTAATTCCTTTGGATATCCTACTTCTCATCTCTGTCCTGAAAGAAGATGAAACACAAGCCTTGCATTCTGCTCCTCAGTTCAATGTGTTATAAATCTGTTCCCAATATATAGATCCATAAATTGTTAAATTGGCCTTTACCCAGTCAAGTAAATTACTACTCTGGGAACTAGGAGAAAAGTCTTTGTGGTGTAGTACAGAAGCCAACATTTTTGCTACTCTAAGATCACTTTTTTGCATTATATTGCTTATTATTCAAATTGAAAACACTTTCCTTTGCAACATTTAACTTCTTGGATTATCATTCCCTTCAAGGAATGGGACATCTTGTTCTCTTTGCACCAGTATATAAAGCTCTTTTCAGCATAAATTGTGCTTTCCCACGACTGTCAAGAGGTAAATTCAACAATCAGCTCATCACATCAGGGTAAAAGTGATCTCAGGCGGACACTGGACCCAAAACACTGCTACTGAGAAACAAGAGTGTTTTGGCAAAACCTCAAGACTTTTTAACATACAGAAGCACTTTAAAAAAATCTAATGAGGCAAAATACACCCAAGAGCAACTCTGCAGCCGCAGAACCTTGAGCATGAATCACAAACGAAAAAAAGCAAAACTCACGGGGTGGGGTGGAAATAGAATTCCAAGAGACCATGCACAAGCTCTGGATGACCGTTCGGAAGCCACCTGCTGCCATCTCACCAGACGTAGATGATACAGATCATGGAAATGAGGTGGAGCACCATGCAAGCAGCTCACAGGGGGTGGTGAAGAGCAGCCAGAGTGGCTTCTGTTCCTTCCCTGATGGTACAAACCTGGCCAGTACCCACAGAAGTGGCACTGCTGGAATCCTGAATAGAATCCTCCTATTGCCTGAATAGGAGCATTCAGTAGGAATAGGGGAGGAAGACACGGCGAAGGTCCAACGTGCAGAAATCGGATGTGAAATGAGACGTCTCTCTTTTTCTTTTGCAGCTTTAAGAGTCTAACTCTGAGCACCTTATTGTTCCATGTGAAGTGATTTTGAAAACCTGGATGGCAGAGTTTCCCCTCTAAGAAACTTTTAACATGAACACAAGAACAAATGAACAAGAATCCCATAGTTTTGACCTCAATCATTCTTCCCAACCTTGGTGAATTTAATAACCAATTACACCATTCTATTCATTAATAGATCAATATTGTCTTGAATAGGCTTGTCAGTCTAACCTAATAGGTCCACCTCCAGATGCCTTATATTCTTGTTCATCTACTTTGCCACAAATATCCTCTTAATTACATCTTTAGTTTCCTCATCTATAGATAAACCTATAATATAATTTGGATTGACTGCAGTAATTGCTGGATACAAATTTAAATTCCATTAATGTCTCTATTAGCTTCCTTAAAGATATCTCAGGAAAAGAAGCTCATTTCTCCATACAATAGTATTTTCTAATTGTCATTCAATAATTTTAGCTCTCCAAACTGGCCTCCATTTTACTTTAATTGCTGAAATCTCTATGCCGAAATTTAATGTTAATCTTTTCACTTCTACATGGCAATGCAAACATTTTAATGTATGCCATTAATGATAATTTCTGCACCTAAAAGACTATGCAACAAATCAACTACTACAAGTATTTTATATGATTTGCTGCGGTTATAACATTTTATAATCACAATTCAATAGGACTTGTGCAGGCATGCCATTAATGCATCTTTCAAATTTTTGGGATTACCTCTCCAATATCTGTATTTTCTTTCTACTTAGAAACAAAGCAAATGGGTCCAAATGTGGAACTGATCTTTACATTCTTTAAGATTTAGCACTGAAACTTGGATGAGCTTCAGCACAGGAAAAAACCTGAAACCGTAGAATCCTTCTAAAAATTCAGGTATCACATGCGCTACATTTGCTAAGTAAGTTCATATTTAAGTCATACTCCCCCAATTCTTATCAATCCACTGCTCTTCTGTTGGTTGATTTGGAAATCCCTGATGCTACATGATGTTGCAGCTGTGTACAATTGCTTACGAAGGACTTTATGCAAGAACTCAGGATCAAAAAGATGAAGCAGCATCTCATGGAAGTTAGACTACCATAAGGAAATTCCTGACAGTAATCATTACCCATGTTCCAAGGCTCCTGCATGTTGGAACATTCCCACAAAGTATGAACTAATCTAACCACATCCCTTTTAAGAATATGTTTACTATAATTTGGATGTATCAGGTTATCCCTGCTGGACTCACACACTACCTACCAACCTTCTTCCTTTCTATGAGACATGCCAACACTTCCTAGCACTCTTAAAATATTTATCAGAGTATACCTAACTCTGTGGTTGGATGAATTTTCTGCAACAAGATTCGTATTTTTCTTTGCCTTCTTCATTGTCTAGCAACCCATAATTCAATTGGCCATCACGCCATCTGTATTCCATATCCATTCTACAACCACGGCTGCATGAACTACAAACATCCCAGAGCACAGAATCTTCAGAACTTTAGTTCGAAATCCAAGAAAGAGAGTGGACAACAAGCCATTTGAGCATGACCGCCTTTGCACTCTTTTAGCACAGAGAACTGATTGACAAATAATTAGATAAAAGTAACTGCAAAAAGCAAAAACAGAATTAAAATACTCTATTCTGCAGTGGCCATAAGAGTATGGCCTTGTGGCCTCAGACTGCAATACAAAATACTCACCATCCTTTGGTTTAAGAGCCATTACCAGAACGTTTCAGCCAAGACAGATGGCAGTAAACTGATGGGCACACTCTTCTCCCTACTTCGATGGACTATGTTCTACAAAGAGTTGCCCAGAACAGCTTCGTCTTGCTCAACATCTAGTAGGCTAAAGCCTCAACTTGGCACCTTCCAAACACAGGGGTGCACAACCCCTCTAGAGGGCCACATGCGATGCCTGCTTGAGAGGCACAGACACAAAGACCCACACACTCACACGTAAGCCTGAAGACACACATCACTCTTTGGTTGCTGCTTATGACAGGGAAAGAGTAGACGCTACAGCAGGGAAGAAATTCAACAGCACTCGGGAGCCAGACAAGGCCCCTTGGGAAAGCTCATGCTGTCCTGGTTGGCAGGTCATGTACCCTAGTTTAAATATTTGTCAAGTTTTCTTTCCACTTCTACATATTTAATCATCTCCTGTTGAAATGGATTCAATGCAGTCACCAGAACCTTAATTGCCTCTAGATCGGTTTCAGATTGTCCCTTCTGTGAAACTCAGACTGTACTTCTGGTGCATACCGACAGAAAAATGTTGGTGCATACTGACAGAAGAAAAATTGCCATCTATTTTCTTTTGCTGTTGCCCTTTTAACATATATAAATTATGGAGATTAACCCAATTTCCAATTCATTAAGACCATCTGGAACAGGTTTGAAGCATTTTAGTGTTTTTGTGTGCTTATGGTTTTAAATGGGTTGGTTCTACTGTCAGATAATACAGTTTAAAAACAAAATTACTTGTGCGTTTTATGTTTAATATTTTTATTATGGAAATCACCTTGGGAGAGCCATGTCCTAAAAGGTGGACTATAAATAAATATCTGAAGCAATTTCTTGCTTAATCAATTGTTTAATTAATCCATTGATATAATTTCCCACAAATCAAAGCCAACCAAATCTTATCACATCCTAACCAACTCATTAAATTGACCACTAAGTCAAAGCTAGTGCATTCTGAGAGCAAAATTCAACCTATTTGCTTGTTAGCAATAATCCCTGAGAGATGACTTTAATTTCACAAATGCTAGTTAGACCTAAGTATTTAATTGTTAGACTACAACCTAGCTTCAATCAAGTTAGTTTATTAATTAGTCCTTCACATAGTTCATTACCACCTGCCACTTCAATTCATTCAGTTCCCAAGTAAGGTATTGTGGCTCTAAGACGCATGTCCTTTCTGATATTTCATCCTACAACTTTCCTCACCATTGGCAATGCTGAGGTTGATGTAAGTTGTAATCCTAAAATACCTGGAGGATGTCAAGAGGTCCAACTCCTGCACCAAAAGATACATTCTGTTTATGTTCAGGGACTTTCATGATTATCTCAATTGTCAACTGGCAGAGTACCCATTCACACCCTTCAATGACATGGGGGTGTGGAGGCTCACATAACCAGCTTCAAAGACCATCTTCCTCAACCTGGGATTTAAGTTCAGCTGTGGAGTCTTTGCTACAACACATGGCGGAGCCTTCTTGATGTTGGCACCACAACTGTGAAATTCCATTCTGTGGCATGGTATGCTATGATTCTTCATGCGTTAAAGGGAGGAGAAGTGGAGTTCAATAAATGAAAGGCTATCTCAACTCATAAGCATTTCAGATTTTTAAGATGCTTTTAAGTTTATTTCTTCCTCCATACAATCTATGTCCTGTGAGATGCAGAAAGTCAGGAGGGTGTAGTGGTTAAAGGTATTTGAACAGGACTCAGAAGAACTGAGTTTTAATCTCACTTAGCCATGAAGCTCAATGGGCAATTTTGGGTCAGTCACTGTCTCTCAGCCTAACCTATCTTACCAGAGGGCAGAAGGAGAGCAGGAGAATCTGCAGGCTGCATTGGATTCTTTGCTATCAGAAGCAAGGTGGAATAGAAATGCAGAGTATTAATACGAACAATAGTATTAATACATCTTCAGTAGAGGTTCAGCTGCCCCTCTACACTCTTATTTGAGCATCAACTAAGCAGGTCTTCATTTGTACAAACTTGGGCAAGTGGGGGGATCAGCAAGAGTTTTATCTTTCTTCTTGGGTTTAGTGATAGTTTTTTTTATTGCATCTTTTTGTGCACTTGCAATTTTAAAGTTATGATTTAATGGTGCTCATGTGCTGCATTGTTTTTGTACGAGTTCCTTCTGAGGAAGAGTGGGATTTAAATGTTAATAAATAAAATCTTTCAGGCACCATTGAATTTATAGCCCGTCAACAAGTTTAAGTAATAATTTGTGTGTCTGATTTGTTTTAGTGCTGTGACATCTTTTCATGTTATTATTTCACAGGATGTTTATTCCTTACAGATTTTTTAAAAGAATGAGACACCTTGGACATGTATACGATGGAAAGGTGGACTATAAATTGCTTAAACCAATAAATACCCTTAAAAATGACACTGGAGAAACAAATCCAATGGCAGGTGAAAGCTTGGGCTTTTGGAGCCACAAAGGCCATTCATGCCTGGAGTCCTGGGGGCCCTTCATGAGCTCCTCTTTGGGACATTATTCATCACGCAACAGCAGCAGAAACTATGAAATGGACGCACTCTTCGGCACACAACAGTGCTTAGATTCCAAGTTCCCGCAAAATCCCCAAAGTCTCCCCTTCCATTGCTTGCTGTTGATGTGGAGACAACTTTTCAACAGGGGATTCTTCCTATTCAGCTTTGGTTGCCAGATCCCTAGGCACTTCTGGAAGAGCTGCTGAGAAAGAGGTCCCCCATTCACCCAGTTCCACTCCTGCCTCCACAAAGGAACCAAGGACCCCTCCTGTCCTTTGCAGCACAGAATTCCTCCCCACAATATTAGCACAGATAGGTATGATAAAATAATTTGATTTTGTCTTCAGTCTTTGCGCTCAAAGAGCTTAAACGTGCTGAGCTCAGAGGAAGGAAAACAAGGGTGCCTCAATTCTCCTGCAGCGGCCCCCCTGCAGGGGGAATCCATCGTGCACAAGCCAGGCCTGGCAAAAGTGTCTGCAGCCACCCTAAGGTTCTTTCTGCGGGACCAGACAGCTCTGCTTTAAGAGTTCTGGCATCCATACTCTCCCACCCATCAGAAAGGGAGATCAATAAGAGCAAGGCATCCACCAGAATCTTGGCTACTTGGCCTAAGAAGGAAAAAACGCTTCCTCTCTGTGCAGCCTGCAAGAGGAATGCAGTAATACTGTCAACACTGTGTAGGAAAAAACCTTAAGAGATCAAGCCCAAGTGCTCAAGGAAAACAACAACCCGCCACTGTTTCTTTCCCCTTTTTTGAAATTTGCAGTGAATCTGTCAACAATCCTGTTAGGAATCAAAGTTCTCTCTCTCTCTCACTCATACACAATCCTCTTCCTTCAAACCATAGGAGGAAAAAAACACTTCCGAATTCTTACAGCTTCACTTCAAAGTGCCACTTCACTGCTGCATCCAGACTTTATTTTGTTCATGACTCCTGTCGAGAGCTGCAGAGGGATAATCACAGCCCCGTTGTCAGATTGAGACAGAGAGAATGAGAGAGAGAAAGTCCCACAAAATGAGCAGTGGCTGACCTGGATGCGTAGTCACAAGAGGGGAAGCTACCACCCACTCTTGTAGTTTGTCCTTGACGGTCTCTACCTTCCTCTTAGTGGAACCCTGGAAATTACCAGCAGAGATGGCAGATCACTCAATTTTTAAGAACCTGCCTTTGCACAGAGTGGTTTTCCTCTCAGTGTTCGTCCCCCGACTCTGCCACCACGCCTACAACAAGGCATTCCAGCTTGCCATTGCAGCTGAACACTAGCAGGCAGGGTGAGCAGCAGCAGCCGCCTGTGAGCAGATGAGACAGAGCCCGAAAAACGCACCAGGGTGGAAAATGCCACTGGTCTTAATAGCAGTGGAAATTCTACGCCATCAGCTCAAAAGCTTCTTGAGCAGTCAAGCCACAGCTGCATGCTGCTAAAGAACGAAATCCCTTGGCAGTCTGCAGGGAGCCACAAGGCTCCTAGTTCTTCGAGCTGCTGGCCTGAACATCCAGTCGCATTCGCCACGGAGGCAACATGGGGCACGGAAGCTGCCAAGCCAAACCCAACACCCTGCAAGGAAGAGCCATCTGCTCCATTCAAGAGTTTCAGTATTAAGCTTGGTGACTGCACCCAAGAGAACTGATGGCCAGAGTGAGCTTTAAACCAGAATTCCCAGTCCCAGTTTAAAGCTTGGAGGAGAGAAACGAAGAAGAAAATTGGGACGGAAATCCCAGGAAACTGGGACGGACGGACTGAGTCTTCTTAAGGTGTTCAGAAGCAGGTCTGGCACTGGATAAAGCTGCCACACTGGTCAATTTCTACCTTTTTGAATGCAATCCAGTATTTCACAAAGTTACAGTGCACAAATATGTAGCACAGCTGCCACCCCCTAGCTTTTGTTAACTTTGCAGGCTTTGTCTTCTCGAAAACAAAAGCAGACAAACAAAGTCAGCCCTGGTTTTCTGAGTGGAAGAGCCTTGTTGAATCAGCCACATTCTCAGAAGCTTATCCAGCATCATCAAGTGTTACAAACAATTGTTACATTCCCTTAACAAGTTTTGCAACCACAATGAATGGTGGTTTTGTTAGCAGCTCAAGAATACAACTGTGGATGGGTCAGGTGTTGCCTTTGTTGTCTTCCACAGATAGTTGTTTTTTTTTTCCTAGATGGTCAAATACCCAGGCTGGGCATACATTTCCTGATGCCCACTTACAGGGTGGATTTCTAAGATCTTGGGTGGACCGAGACACTGTCTGCTTGCTAAATCAAAGCCAGGTGAGCACAGCCAAGGGGACTTCATTGCTTTAAAATGGTTCCTGCTCACCTCTTCACACAGCAAAATGAAGAAGGAGTTGCTTCATGGTGTTCTCGTGCTGTCAAGATCTGGACTGCTCTGCAGCAGTGAGTGCAGGATGAAGGCCCCGGTTCACTGGAGTTCTCTGACTCTAATGTGCACTAGCTGAGAGACCCGGGGAAAAAAGCTAACGAACAGGCCTTGGCAACAAAGCTCTTCCTGGGTTGCTGCTTTCCTGCCCCTTGGAGCGTCACCTGTTCCTGCAGCACCTTGCTTCCTGACCTTGCCTGCCACTCCTGGACCCTTCCTTGTTAGCCTGCTGTCAGGTACCAGTCCCGTGTTGTCTTCCTGCTTCCTGCTCTCTGGCCTGTTCTGACTGCATCCTTCTCTTTAGATCGTACCTTGCTCCCTGACCGATCTCTAGTTTGACTACCTGGACTTGTTACTGGACTCTGGACTTATAACATCCTCTCTGTTGCTTGGCTCCTGCTCTAATTCCAGCCACCTACACTGTGGACCCTGACACATATTGGCCAAGAGATACAGGGCCTAAAATACCAGCCCCAGCAGGTTTCCCCCTTTGTCTTGTTTCCTGCCTGTTACAAAACACAAGTTAATCAGATCTGGAAGCTTAGAAGAGCAGGCAGTAAGATGTTTCTAGCGGTTGCTTTATTACGCTTCTCCAGCAAACCGAGTGACTTGCAGCATCATAAAGACTAAATGCATTAGATTATGGCATGACCTTTTGTGGACTAGAACCCAATTTAGGTGTGCACAGTACAAACCTCGGTTGTTGAGTATATAAGCACACACATGCCAACACATGGGGGTAGAGCAGAGAAAAAATCATGGCTGGAATAAAGTGACACTGGAAAGCTGGAAAAACCAGGCTGTGACAATTCAACTAGAGCCTAAATTTGGGCAAAATGACATCCCACGGCTGCAATAAGTACGAGCTAACGGAAGCATTTTAACTGTGTTCAGGAACACATACCTGCAACAGAACACAGAACCCTAACCCCTATTCAGACCCAAATAGCAGATGCAAATATTTTGATAAGCTTCAATTCAGCAGCTTCATGCGGCAGTTCCCCTTTGAAGCGTCTTTGTTCCAAGACAGCCATAGCAAACTGGCAGGTTGAAAAGTTCTCCCACAGGTTTCCAAATGTGGTTAGCCCTGATGCCATGAGTTGGGTACCACCGATATTGTAATTATGATTAAGAAATGCCTTCTACCTAAAAACTGGAAGCCGTATCTGCAGAAGTCTAGCTAGATGTTCTAGAATTCTTCAAAGCAATTTCTCCTCCTCCTCCACCAAGTTCAAAGTTTTAATGGTTAAACCAATTGCTTTACAAGCCACCAAATGTCAATCTACACTCCTAATAAGAATTAAAAATGAAACTGCTGTACTCGGTCTCCAGGGGCCACCAACCGCAAGATCATCCAGCTTGTTTTAAAAATGACTGGTAATTGGCAACAATAAATATACCAGCGAGTACAGAAAGAGGAGCAGGAGACAAGCAGACATTGCTGAAGGATTCCTGCAAAGTCCATTAAATAATCCCAATAATCAACCTGCAGGCGTCTAATTATATGAGCTGAATTTACAGCATCTTCTCCTAGTCATTTCCAGTTCACTCTCTTAGTACAGAAGCAGAGCAGCACAAGTGCTTTGGGCATCTCATCTGCAAGGCAACCATGCAGACAAGCGATGGGGTGGATGGACCAGCTGGGTGGGGAAGGCGCCTTCTGAAATAACAAGGGGAAAGGTCCTTAGGATGGCGATTGCAGGCCCTGGGTGAGGCGGCCTGGTTGCAGTGTATCTACCGCTGTGAACTGGCCAGCCTGTTTTGGCTGTCGAGCGGTACAGAAATAACAGTGAGAATCGTGTGCTTTCTTGATTGCCCAGCTCTAAAGCCAATTCCAGAGGATTGTGCCATTGCTTGAGTAGGAGATTGGTGCTTTTAATGCTTTGACAAGGAGGGCGGGGTGGGGGGAGTCTCTTCAGCCAGTCGTGTGCACCGCTCCTGCATGGGGCAATCCAGCCCTGCTGCATTTGGCCCCTCACCCACCTATTGTGCTGAGTGGGGCGGTGGACCCCACATCCACCCTAGTTGTGGCAGCGCAACTAGGTACACCAGACAGACCCCTCTGTTGTGATGTGCAGGCGCCGGAATTATTTTGCCTCCATTAGCCCCACTCCAGCCTTGTATCGCCCTCTCCACATTCCGGGCTTCCAGACTGCTTTTGTTCCAGCAAGATTGAACCATCTCCTTTGCACAAGGACTCCATAATGGGCTAGCCTGGGTTCAGGCACATTTCCCATGTTTCTCTCGCCCCTGGAATTGCTGTGAGATTGAATGCATTTTGCTGAGACTTGTTTTAGGAGGGAGGAACCCTGCGGAATCAGACCAACAGCCTGCCAAGTCCAGCATTCTGCTCCTGAAATGGCCCACAGCAGAGGAGACCTGTAAGCAGGACCCGAGCATAACAGGACCCCCTGCCCATGTTTCCAAGCAACTGGTCTACATAGGTATCCCACCCCTGATACAGGCAGCTCGATTCACAGCCCTGCATGGCTTCGCCCAATCCCTTATAAAACCATCCACATGGGTGGCCATCAGTACCTCTTGTGGTGAATTCCGTAATTTATCTCTGCTGTGTTAAGTCTCCTCTTCCATCGGACAAGATGCCCACAAACTGGATCAAGGAGCCCGAACGGTCATTCCTACAGACCAGCAGAGCTCCTGCACACCTCTGCATCTTGCAAGAAAGCAAGGCTTGAATCTGTGGCAGCCACACACGATGTGGAATGGTGACCGGACACATCACTATCGACAGCATCCATGTGCCCGGCAACCTTACTTGAATGTGGCTGGAGCTCGCTGCAGCCACCCACTTTAAGCACTCCAGGCAAGCCTCTTGCCCCACGCAGCTACAACCAAGATTTGGTCAGAGTTTACTCCTGCCTAAGTTGTGACAGTTTCATAAATTCTGTTATCAAGGTTAAAAAAAATAAAAATGGCCTCATTCTGTCACATCCACATGTTTTCTTGTATGCTTACTCGCAAGTCACAGCTAGATGAAAGCGAAGAAAAGATTAAGAATTCTTAAAATTTCAACAGAAAGGCAGGTACGGAACCAGAACACAGAGCAGAGACAGGTGATCTGGCCTCAAAGGCTACAGGGGGATCTTTTGCCATCCCGTTCGTGCAGAGCTTGCCGTGTCACGGCAGAAGTGACAGGAAGGATGCTCTGGTCTCTACCACGAGCCACCAGTACAAAGAAAACTGGGCAATTGCATCCCTTCCCTCCAGAATCCTATCACAAGGGCCCCAGGCAGTCATTAGAGAGAGAACAGAGAGAGATCAATGAGGACTAGAAAACTGATGGTTATAATTAAAAAATGATAGCAAGTACCCTGACAATTCCCAAAAGAACCAGGCAGCAACATAGGGCTTGAGGATCAGACCTGATTTGCAGCTGGTTCTCTATTCCTCCTGTGACTTGGATAAATTATTTGCTTTTTACATTACTGGGAAAATTGTTCCTGCTGTATGGAATCATTAGAGGTATGTCACCACTCTGTACTCAATAAGAAGTGATCACGCTCAATTAGCATTCAAACTAAATCGAGGAATGGGTGTGTTGGCAACTAGCCATTTCCACTTCCCCTCCCCAGTGTTTCTTTTTTTATTATTAAATGGTTGCTGATAAAAAGCAATTATTGGACTAACCTCCTTTTATTTCTCTTTGTTATTAGACACAGCGCAAAGTAATTGGAAAACACAGACAAAATCCTGAGCTCCTCTTTATATATTTGAACTTTCCTCCCCCTGTGTGGGTTTTTTCTTCTTTTTTTGCCATGAGGTCCTTTTATGTCTTTTTCAATAATCATATAATTATACTGTTCCTAAAGCACACGTTGGCAACACTTCAGGGGATTTTAATCATTACAGGTGACAAGGTGCTTCTCTCGCATTATGCAAGTGAGGATTAATGTCCACTTTACTCCCCTAGAGAGGGGCTTCTCTGGTCACCTCCAAACAAGCCCCCTGGAAGGAGCAGCTCCGCAAAGATGGAACTTAAATTCAGCCGCTTTTAGTAGACATTCAGAACGCCACGAAAATGAAGTGCCATGAACCTAACTTGGAACCGAACAGGGTTTTTTTTTTTTAATTAAGAGGCCCATCATCTTCAAGACACCATGTCCCAACTATTTTTAATGAATTTCACATCTTTTATTTAATTTTACAAATCTGACAGGGACGCCAGGAAACTCACAATGCTGCAATTATATTTCTTCCAATGGCTGCGAGTTATTAACAAGCTGTCAAAACACCATAATTATTTTATACCAAGTTTGACTGATTCCATAAGCCATCTCTTTTAACTCTGCAGCATTTCTCGGTCTCTCCCATCAATTACTGTGGGTTGTGGGCATGCACTCTGACAAAGGGAGGGGGCCCTATTTAAAGGACAGCTGTCTCCCTGCTCAACAGCCATAATAAGACCAGAACTTCTCCCAAGTCTAAGGTACCCCATTAGCCAATCCTTAGCAGCCTTCGAGGGCACCAAAAGCTGAAGAAATTGAAGGGTCCTATTTCTGCGAATGGGACTGCCACAGTTTAACCAACAGCCGTGTAACAACTGGCTTTTGCCATGCCCTGTGCCACGTAAGAAGAGACGAAAACCAGCGCATCTGTTTTGTATTAAAGAGCCTGGTAGCAAAAGTCAAGTCGGATTCAGTGGCTAAAATGGCCTGCTTCTATGACTAGACCATTCTAGAATTCTACATGAGACAGTAGGCATGTAGAAAGCAGAGACCTGGGTACAAATCCTCAGGTTTCTAGGCAGTAGGCACCTATTTTTAAGCACCATGGCAACAAGGCATGCCTCCAGGGAAGAATATTGGATTCCAGCCCAAGGAAACCTACACGTACATCTTGGCCATGGACTTGCTGCCTCAGCAGTGCTGTCTCAGCCTCAGTTTGCACAGATACATCTGTGAAGTGGGAGCAAATCCCACAGGGTTGAGAGCTGCACGCTGTAAGGACTGCACCAAACCTTATGTCCCCAGAATACTACTGTACGGCCGCTGAGTGCGAGGAACACGTCATCACGAGCACATTAACGAATGGGAGGAGTTTATTTCATTGTTATACGGCCCACTAATTTCCACTGCTGCATTATGCTCAGGCTGCAAACGAAGCACAGCCTTCCATGCCTAGAGAAGTGACCAAGGCTCACACTTGAATTCAATGGGCTGCGCATTAAATATCATTTCTGCATCATGTACACGCAAAGTGAGTTTTAATACATTTCAAAGCCCCCCCCCCCTTGAACAGGAGAAAGCAAGCGAAATGGTGCCATAAATGCATGTTTTTGCAGCCAGCGTCCCCGGAAATTGTTCTGATCCCATCCATCTCCTCATCTGCACCCAACGTGCACCCTCACTAATGCAATTTCTATACTCCCCAAGCCCATCTCCTTTTGATTGTCTCGCATGAAGAGTCCTGATAAACCACAGCACTCAAAATGCTTCCCCTTAAGTGCACAGTAATTTGCATAGCTGCCTGGGACTTCTTCCCTGAAGGAAATGAACTGGCTGCCTATTCATTGCTGGGCCAGCTTGAAGGTTTCGGCCTGACTAAGACCCTACAAGCCTGAAATCATGAGACCTGGGCGAGCCTCTATATCCTCACCGGCCTGCCACTGACTGGCATGCTCCAGGTGGTCCCACACGAGCTTGTAGCCCAACTGTAGCCCACCCAGAGAAGAGTTTTAGCACAGGGCCCCCCGTGCAACTCGCTGCCTCTAGATGTCAAGCAGAAACCAGTGTTGCTTTGCTTCCAAGTACCTTCCTTCTAAAATGAAAACTTCATAATTTTAAGAAGTTTCCCTTGACTGACCAGCCTCAACTTCTATTTAACACACTGTTGTATTCTTTGCCTTTGTTCACCACTCCAGAAGGTGTTTAGAGGTGGAGCGGCAGAGAAATGTTGTGTCTTGTACATCTTAAAAGGGGGGCTCTGTAAGGCAAGCTGCTACTTAGAGCCGAAGCATGGAATTACTGCCCAAGCGGATATACCTGTTGCTGCACCTGTGCCTCTCAATCTTCAGGAGAACGTCTTATTCCCACTCTCCATTCTAGAACTACGCTCGTTTTAAGGATCCCTAATTTGCTCTTCTGTACACCAGGGCCCTCCAAAGCAAAATACAGCTTAAAGCAATTCAAGAAAAATGCAGCGAGTAAGAAAGGCACAGCAAAGCATTATTAGAACAAGACAGAACAACACTCAAAGCTGTCAAAGGAGTGAAACATTATCTTTACAAGCAAGACCAAAAATTGGGAGACATAGAGCCAACCTGATTTCCATTCAAGAATGATTTCTGTGTAAAGCACTGCTGCAGAAGAGAGTACTTTAGATCCTGCATACTTGGGTTGACGGTGGGTTGAGAACAAAGAAATCATAGGTAACTCCAAAGTGAACAAGATTAGACATATAGATACAGACTTAATTGTTACATATTTAAATAGAACCTCCATTTGTAGAAGTAGTATACCTCCAAGTACAGACGCCAGGGACCAGAGTGATGGAAGGCCCTGGTGAAGAGCTCCCGAAGACAAGAGACCGGCTACTAGCAGAAACGCATGCTGCACATTAGAATCCTAAGCTACAGCAAAGCAATCAGCTTTTCTTGCAACCACATCTTTCAGTCAGAAGAGAAGATACATTACGGACCTCTGCAATTTAAAAAAAAATGTTTCTGGATCGCATGATCTGAAGTTGAAGCACTATCCAGCTTCAGTGCGTGTTCAGGGCTCCAAACAACAGCATATCCTGAGAACGTGAGGCAGCGCTCTCATCTCAGGTTTCCTCTTCCAGTGCTTCTCTGCCCAATGCTTCAGTCATGTGCAACTGGTTTTTCATACTCCTGGCATTCTGTGTTCTGCATTCAAATGGCAGTGATGAAACATTAATGCTCATTCCAGTTCCCGTTTTAGGAACAGTGTGATCCCCCGCTTCTTTTCAGGACCAGACTGAAAGAGAGGGGGAGATCACACTGTTCCTAAGACAGGATCCACTCTCGCATGAGGCTGCCTGCCCTTCCCTGGGCATCCCGGCCTTTCCAGAAGCGTTTAGCTAACCGAGAGGGAACCTCTTCTGTTACCGCCCTCCCTAGATTTGCACAGTGGGCACGTTCTCCTAACTTTCAGAGGCTGGGAGAAGCCCGTCCAGTCTCTCCATGCCTGGAATGGCTGCTCAGGATCTCCAATGGATTCACCACAGAAACAGCCACAGCCTTGAATTCTCTCAGCCCAACCTACCTCACAGGGTTGTTGTTGAGGGGATAAGATGGAGGAGGAGAATGATGTGAGCTGCCTTGAGCCCTTTGTAGGAAAAAGGCAGGATATAAATCGAAAAATAAATAAATAAATAAATAAAAATTCACGAGCACTGAGCAGGGCTGCCCAGGACAGCGATATCTGGCAGACCCTCATTCATGGGGTGACCATAAGTCGGAGACGATGTGAAAGCACATAACGTTCTTTAGACCGCTTCTCCTTATTTTCCACTTTCTTAAATACGTGCTATTTTCATGCATCTTTTCCTTTTGCAATGCATTCTAAGCCACCTCGAGGCTTTGGAGATCAAATAAGGTAAAAATGCTATAAATAGAATTACTGCTGCCCAAACCTTAGCCTTAAGATGTTCGCAGCCATGCAGGACAGGAGTCTCCTTTTAACAAGAACAAAATATTTGAGCAAAGAAAAACAAAATCCAAAGGGGGGGAAAGCCATTCTAAAGAGCCGACTGCAGGCCCGTTCAACTCAGTATAAGTTTGAGAGGAAGAGCTGGTTTTTCCCCAAAATAGGCAGTTGCCAATCCAGCAGCTCCGTGCCTCTTTGTACACACCTGGTGTGGTGACACTGACACATTCAGGCAATCTACTATGTTGAGATACAACCCAGAACTAGTTCAACAAGAGCCATTTCACCAATGTAAAAGTTCACTGTGATACACCAGGAGCATCACGGTGCAGTTAAAATATGGGAATTGTTGCTCCAGGCAGCAGAACGTTCAGGCATGTTCCATGCCCAATACATTGATAAACTTTAAACTAAAACTCCACTGAGATGGGTTGGCACATTTGCTGCTGCAGTGATAGGTTTTTTATCCATTAAAATTAAAGATTTATATTACACTTCTATACCACCCCATGGTAGAAGCTCTCTGGGCAGTTTGCAAAATTTGAAAAATACAATGCAGTTCTTGATATAGCCACCATTTACATTCAAAAACAACCTTTAAAAATCAGCAATAAAAAACCCAAGGAATAGTTAAAGTTGAATGAAGCTTGCCAAATGCCTGAGCGCACAGGAAATGCTTAACCTGGCAAAAGACGGATGGTCATATTGTCTTCAAAAAGAAACAGTTGAAAATAAGGGGACCTCAGACAAATAATGTCATTCAAATGAAGCCCCGATCAAATCTAATTTGCAGACTAAGGTTGGGATGCAGCATGAAAGGAGAACTGGAGGGACTGACCTTAGAAACTCCAGATGAGCATGGAAGTCTTGCTCGCAATTGAAGGTTGGTGCCCCAACGTTTGTTTGGAGGGAAGTGACAGAAGCCAAGACTGTCTCGGACAGGCGTAACCATTCCAAAACATCGTGAATGGGATAGATGGAGAGATTAGGGCCCATTGTTAATGGCACTTTGGGGGCGACAGAAAACTCCCCCAGATGTTTTCCCAACACCTGCCTCTTCAGTCCTTTCTTTTCAAAGGAATGAAATACTTCATTCTCTGCGGAATACAGGCTTCGTGCTGCATGGGGTGCCTGTATTTATTTGTAGTCTGGAATGTCTAACCGAGCAAAAGCCTGCTGCTCGGAAGGGCACAGAAATGGTGCAGCTCCTCCGGAAGGCAGGCCTCTCGCCCGGGTGAGCAGTCAAGAGCACAACACATACAGAAAGAGGAAAGCCACTTTAGGAAAGGGAAGGAGGACAGCCCTTCTCTACAGCAGAATGGGCTGCCACATGTGCCCCCCTGAAGTTTAGGGACTCCTCCCCCCCCCAGCAAGGGTGATTTCAGCCAATCAAAAGCATCCAGAGCAGTTCAACAGCACCCAAAGTGCTTCACAAGAGCTCTGGATGCCGTTGGCCCAGAATGGGGCAGCCATGGACTTCCCAGGTCACCCATCCTTGTCTCACAGGAGCAGGTCGGCCCTCCGAGTTTTGCATAACCACACCTGGTTACAGCCGTGCTGGCCCATAGCAAGAGTTTCCCCAGAGGAGTTTCTTCCGCAAGCTTTCTGGGCTGTAACTGGTCTGCTGTTACTGGTTGCATCTCTGTGTTTGCAGCCATGCAGAACACACACACTGACAGGCCCGTTGGCCTGGATGCATGTCCATGGCTCCTCTAAAAAGCCCAGCAAACTTCCCTCCAAAAAATTCTTCTGCTTCTCCTAGCCCTGTGCAGTCTCTGATGTTTGTCTACAATCGGGTGAGCAAAACTACCCTCTCGAGGGCAGTTCTGGCCAAGAGCTCAAGGAAAGCTTTGAGATGCACATAGAAGGCAATTCCAGCATCCGAATGAAGAACGATTTATTTATTTATTTTTCGATTTATATCCTGCCTTTTTCCTACAAAGGGCTCAAGGCAGCTTACATCTCCTCCATCTTATCCCCACAACAACCCTGTGAGGTAGGTTGGGCTGAGAGTCTGTGACTGGCCCAAAGTCTCCCAGTTGGCTCCATGGCTGAGCGGGGACTCGAACCCAGATCGCCTGAGTCTCAGTCCCGCACTCTTAAGCACGACACCACACTGGCTCTCATTCAAGCTAAGCCAGCGTTACCCTTTTTTCTGTAGGCTTGAACAAGGTGCAGGAAGCAGCAGTATTCAGTGGGGGCCAGTATATCAATTAAGTCTCTTTAGCAGTTTACCGGGAAGAGTCATCAAGTTTTCAGCGCTGAAAGCAAACGCGTAAGGCTCATGACAATGAAGCAGCAGAACACCTGTCATTGCAAACAGCGCAGTGCATGGGGAGCGTGTACTCGCTGGAGGCTCATTTACTTCTGCACACATCACATGCGTGCAAACTGGGGAACACGTTGCAAGATGTGGGGGCATGGACACCAACTCCGATGGCTCGAAACGGGGGCCGGAGCCAGGCAGATGGTGACAGGTAAGACTAATTATGGCTTTGGGTCCTTGAAGGCCATATGCTACCATACAGGGGGTGCGTCCCCCAACTACTGGGAAAGAACAACTGAACAGGATTGGTGTTTTCATGCCCTAAGCGACTTGGGACCAAGAACCTTGAGAAAGCAATGCCTGGTCACTCAGGTCACTCAAAGGCATATTGTCCCGAGATACATCGTCTCCTAAGCTGCTTCTTTGTATCACGTTCTTTGTTTCCACATATGAATCATCCAGCCAAGCCTCTGAGCACGTGCAAGGCAGTTTTGCTGGCCCCAATCTGGGGACCACCCCCCAAAGTTCTCCTTATGAACCCATGTGTGTCTCACCTTGGGAGCAGGTGTGCTGGAGCTCCTCGGAGGAGGGCCTTTTCAGTGGTGGCGTCCTGACTGGGGGACACGCTCCACAGGGAGGTTCGCCTGGTACCGCCACTCTGTTCTTTTCAGTGTCAGGCAAAGACCTTTCCAATTCCCAATATCTTAACAATTAATTGGCTTTATCCTTTGTGTTTTTATCATCATTTATCAGATGCAGTGTGTTGTTTGCTGTACGTGGTTGCTTTGTTTTTTGTAAGCCGTCCAGAGACTTTTAGTATTGTGACGGCATATAAAAACTTCAAATACATACATACATACATAATAAAACCAGGCACCCCTCTGCTCCTCCTGTTGCGCCCCTAATTGGGCTTCGCTCCGGCGATGACACAGCCATCTGGTCTACCTCTTCCCACTTCAACATCTTCTTCCTCAGGCTGCAATTCCCACCGCTGGGCTGACTGATCTCCCCGGCCGCGCTTGGGCTAATCCCCCACACAGTCTCTGTTCCCTTGGGTCTTGGGATCTTGAACCACAGCTGCAAAATCGGGACATGAACCATCAGCCCCACCAGCACAGGGAGCCTACTAGAATCACACCTGATGGTTGCCAAGGTGTACATGCATGACATGATCTGTGTGGCTCCACGCCATGGCCTGACCTGAAGGCTACCTGGCGAAGAGCCTTCTTTGTGGTGACGCTCACCCAACCCTGCGACACCACTGGGTTGTTTCTTGAAACAATCTCTGTGTCAAGAGGCCATGTTAGGTTGACCAGCCCCAGTTCATTTATTTATTGCTCCATTGTGTTATCTACTTTCCCGCTCACTGCTCCAGAATCTCTCCAGAATGGGAGCAGTGCCCATATAATGTAGATAAGCCAACGGGGGCTTCACTGGGCTAGTCCCACTGGCAAATGAGCAAGACTGTGCTGAGAGGCTAGGAACGCATTACCTCTAAATCGATCTTTGCATTCTAACTTTTTTGAATTAGCATCACAGGAATGATACAGACTAATGCAGATGTTGCACTGGATGGCTGAAGTCCAAATTTAAACAACCAAGAAGATGAAGCAATATTTGCCCTTCTGTGCAAGGGCCCTAAGAGCAAAGCTTCAGGTGTTTACCTCCATGAAACAAGCCTTAGGAGAGGCATTTTAACCTTTTAGAAAGGTTAAAACCTTTTAGTGCAGGAAAAACAGCACAAACCTCAGGAAAACATCAGCTGAGCACAGCCAGAGAAAACAGGGAAAGGGCAGAGAGAAAAGGACAGGTCTTCTGGATTTGACCTGCAAGAGGAAGGCTCTGCATGCCTGCCCTACAGGAATTAAACATCAGCTCTGAAGGTGCGCATATTCTGGCCCATTTAATGTCAGGCCATAGTTCAGATCCGCAGCAAGGTAGCCCGAAAACACTTCAAGGCAACAGCTTGGGGTGGACACAACCCACACATTGTGGAATTGAAGTAACGTAACACTCAGGTTCCCCTGAGAACTTTCCCTAGAAGCAAAAATGACAAAACTGAGATTGCCATACTTTGGGCAGCTCATGAGAAGGCACGACTCCCTGGAGAAGACCATCACACCAGGGAGAAGTTAAAGGAGGAAGACGAGATGGACTGACTCCGTAAAAGAAGCCACAGCCTTGAACTTGGAAGAGGTGGGCAGGACCATCATGGATAGGCCATCTCGGAGGGCTTTCGCTCACAGGGTCACGATAGGTTGGAGATGGCCTGATGGCAGAGAACACCAGCACTCAGGTCCCTTGGCTACCTCCCTTTTGGGCTACAGGGCACCTCTCTATCGCAATGAAGAGGGGCCCACTCCAAGGGACAAGTTGCTTTTTCGTGCAGAGGATGTGCCGTGCAGTGCAGGGCATGGTCCGTGGGCCCAGGTGTTCCCCTCCACTCACAGCCACAGACACCGACACTGTCCTCCAATGAGTACAGAGGGAACCCATCGCGCAGGACAGCCGCACTAAATTAGAAGGCAAAAATCGTTCTGGCTCAACGGCTCACTCTCGTGTAACCATGTCCATTGATATTTCCTGTGTGCAGGCAACAAGGGGAGGTCTTGCTGATGAGGTATGGATTCCCAATACAGGCAGCTGGCCTTGATCCTTACTCATTACCAACTCCCGCATAATTAGATTTGTGCTAAGTCTGTTTTCTATCACTGGGACGATAGGATAAAATCCACTAGTTCACTCCAGGACAGGGGATTCCGGATGTGCACCTGAAACGGTTTGCAAAAGACTTTTAAATCCCCCCTTTGTAATATATAGCCACAGGTTTATAAAAAATGCACACAACTTTCGAGCATTTAAGTTAACTATCACGTTTTTATTTTATTTTAATTATCGTTATCTTAAGAATGTGATATATTCATTTTTGCTTATTATTGGTTTAACTTGATACTCTATTATTACCAATTGTATTTATCATAATTTATTTATTATCTATTGCATTATAGACTGTATTTTTATTGTTGTTGATTTTATGCTTTGTAAGGCATCTTGAGACGTTAGTGAAAGACGGGACAGAAATGTTGTATTAAATTAGATTATGCACAGGCTTCAGCAAAAGCAGACCAAATACTCATTTGCCACCCATTCACACTCCAAAGGCCATCATGTGGTCCTCGATACATTATAGAAAGCATCTATTCTTCCAACATGTCTACCATCAACTAGTGGATTGAATGCATTTAGCTCTTTAAATGGTTTTTAAAATTTGTTAGTGGATTTTCCATTGTTTTTATTGTATCTACACTGTGTTACTTTTTTTCCTGTTCTTGGGTTAATTGTTGCGAACTGCCCTGAGAGCTTTAGCTACTATGTAGGAAATAAACATTTTTGCAGCATCAAGTCTTTAAGCTGTCTTTGCAGTCCTTAAGCTATGCAAAGATTTCTCTTCATTTCCATCTGTTAATTTCCATGAAGCAGATAAATGATTTAAGAGAGCACATATATCAGTGAATATTAGGACTGTTCCAGTACATGATTTACCTGTATAAGAAACTCTTCCTGAAAGAAAGCAACCGGCAGACATTGCTAAAATACGTTCAAAAGACACACTCACTGCATGGTTCCACCAGCAATTAACCAAATTAGACCACCCCTCCTTACATTCATCCTGCCTGTTTTCCTTACACTGAACTCAAAGTGGCTTACATTCTTCTCTTTCTCCTGCTCTAAAGCCTTATCCCCGCACAACAACAACCCTGTGAGATAGGCTGGGCTGAGATGCTGAACCTGGCCCAAGGTTACTCAGTGAGCTCCATGGCTGAGCCGGGACTAGAACCCAGATCTCCTGAGTCCCAGCCCTGCGCTCTTAACCCCTGCACCACTTGCGCTCTTCTATCAGGCTCTTTCGAGAGAGACAAGGTAGTGCCCAAGGAACATAAAACAACAAATGAGATTCAGTGCAAGATCATTTAGTGAAACAGGCATAAATGTGAGAGAGGTGATCTACCAATGTGACAATTCGTGGTGCTCCCCACAGCACTTACCCAATTCCGCAAACGTGCTTCTGGGTCCAAAAAGGTTAAGGAACTTCACTCCAGGAAGTGTCTAAGCCAGTGTGGTGTAGTGGTTAAGAGCATGGGACTGGGACTCAGGCGATCTGGGTTCTAGTCCCCGCTCAGCCATGGAGCCAACTGGGTGACTTTGGGCCAGTCACAGACTCTCAGCCCAACCTACCTCACAGGATTGTTGTTGTGAGGATAAGATGGAGGAGGAGATGTAAGCTGCCTCGAGCCCTTTGCAGGAAAACGGCAGGATATAAATTGCAATATAAATAAATAAATAAGCAACAGACCAATGTTACTAGATAAGAATCAAGTCAAGAACAGAAACCAGCATTTTCCCCACCTTAGAAATGCTTCAAAAAAGTCTGCGGAACCTGAAGCCCTCCAGGTTCTTACTTTAATCGTTACATTTCCAATTGGCTTGTCACTAGACTAACTCCCATCCGCCCCAGCCAGTGGTCAGAGAGGAAGGAAGTTGAGTCCAACATCCAGAGGGTCCTGGACCCCCTTCCATTGCTGCAGAAGGAAGGATTATGGCTGATTTGACAAGAGGATTTAGGGAAATGAAAGATCTGTGCCCTTCTGAGACTTGGCAGGCCATCGATGGCACGTGAAAGACCTTCCTGCCAACTGAGCTCCCACTGCTTCCAGCCACACACCACCCTCGGCGTTGCATGGCGCTTCCCCCGTGCGTGCGGAACAGTGGCCACGCACCAACCTTAACAGCAGATCCTCCTCCCAGAGGTTACGCTCAGGCTCCCCTCATTAGCACTCGAGAGACAGACATCCTGCCTCAGCACAGGGTGCGGGGGAACCTCTTTCAACATGAGGGCCAAGCACCCTGTTGGAGCAGCTCTTGGAGGCCACGTGCAAAAGCAGCAAAGCGAAGGCACAAACACCAGGGCTAACTCTGCCAAAAGCACCAGCCAACTGCTGCTGAAAGCTCTTACTGGCAGCAAGCCAGCCTCATAAGAGGCATTTTGACATTTCACGGGGGGGGGGGGAGGTGTCCCAAAGCCTGGAAACTACTGAACAATCAACAGTTTCAGGAAAAGGGGGCAGGCCTCTTTGGGGAACCCCCAGGGGGCAGGATTTGGGGCTCTTCAGCCAGCTCTAATCCTCCCAGCTCCCTTAGCTGCTCACTACCTGGACCCGTCGTTGCAGCTTGCGGTGTTCCTTCACCCCACCTTCACCTGAGTGGCAGTGGCTGCCACGGGATGGGCACATGAGCCAGAGGGACTGCAGCTCCCTAGCAGAGGATCATGCTCTGAAGACAGAATGCCCAGCATTCCATTCCTCCTTGGATCAGAGTCCCTGGAAGCCCACCATCACGTGGTTAGAGGACCTGGGAGAACCCAGGGACAACTGTCAGGCTGCTCTTGAGGGACAGGAGAATGATGACGGGGAGCCGTTGATGCTGAAAAAGCACCAAAGATAGCATACTACTGAATCCAGGCTGGGGAGAAAAGCTGCTTAAAGAAACATATCTTGATACTGGTCAGGGCGGGGTGGTTGGTTAGTCTCTCCTAGACAAGGTTTTCGCCACAAGCTCCTGATACAGCACTTAAAGAATGGGACAGCCATTTATGTATTGTACACCGTCCCATCTCCTTTGACCCCTGAAAGGCTTCTTTACCCCGGCTAGTTAACTTCATGAAGTCATTATCTTTCTTTTGCTGCTTCAAACATGTAAATTTGTCTCTCTCCCTGTGCCAAGAGCTGTAACAGCACAGCACGAAGTGTCCTCTTATCAAGATTAAGACAGTTTAAATCCAACACAGAAGTTTCCAAGAGAAAACACACATCTTGTGTTTCTACCAACACCCAAAGGGGGGGGGGGAGCACACTCTACTCTGGAGGTCACCTTGAGTGAACCATACATTAAAACCTGCCGGCCCAACAGGGTTTGGAAAAATCTCAATTTTCCAAGAAGAAAAACCTTCTACTTCCAATAGGCCTCTCCCTGGAAAGTGCAAGACAAAGTCAGTAACCTCAAAATGAAGTCGAAGAAAGTGAGGACATTAGAAGTGGATTGCACAGGTGTCTTGCCTGATCTTTTTATGCTGTCCTCAAAACCCAGACAGCGAACTTCTAGATTAAGCAGTGTGATAATTTTGTCCTTAGCGCTGAAGCTGAACTGCACTCTACACATAATAGAGGAGACAAAGCAGCCAGCAGGGAGAAACCTGGTTTGCTTATTGAAGCTATTTGCAAAAGGGCTTAAGCGCCACAGAAAGAACGGCTTGCTTGCCACAAGCCATCAAGGACGGCTGGAAATAAGGCTTCTGCCCCCACCCAGGAAAAGAGGTTCCTTGTGACTCTGTATGGATCACTGTTTTGCATTTGCTTTCCAATAGGGGATAAGCCTTACCCAGGGACTCACAGAAAGAAGAGGGACAGGAACTTCTTGAGCAAGGGGGAAGAAGCCCATGGACCACATCCAGCCCTCCAGTTCATTTCCCCTCTTAGGGCCACACCTCTTTCTCGGACAGCCCTCTGGTGCTTCCCCAGATTACACAGCCCCTCCTACTCAGAAAGTGAGCAGGAAGCACTGCCTGTATTCATTCAATTTTTTGCTTTTGTCTGGCTTTGCACAATACTGGGGGAAGCAGCCATTAATGCTGAAAAACAAGCGCGTGTCAAGGTGATACAGTGGCTAGAGTGCCAGATATGAGGCAGAGGAGACCTGGGTTCAAATCTTCCCTGCACACAGGGTACACTCAAAACAAGCTTTCTCGCTCAGGTCAACTAAGCTCACAGAGTTGGCACAAGGATAAAATTGTGGGTGCCTGGAGAAGAGCTGGAAAGACCACCCTGAATTCCATGAAGGAAGAGAGTGGGCACAGGTTGTTTCGACATTCTTATTTATTTTTTCTGCAGGTTGGAACTCCAGATGAAGCTCACATGTTTCCGAGACTGCCAAGAATATTTTCAGCTCTTGCTGAGGCTCCCGTCCCCTTCACAAGGAGCTGTGGTGACACAACCCACAAAACTTCATGTGGCAGCTAACTGTGTGCAACTTCTGCATTTTCACGGAGCAGGCATTTAACTCCAAAAAGGCCCTGGCAGCAGGAGGACACCTCCTGAGCCATGCGACTGAGAACACACACAAAGAAAGGCGTGGAGATGCAACGGGGACAGTGAGAGCCCTATCGGAGTGAGAGCGCAGTGTTCACACAAGAGCCTTGAAGCAAATCACCCATGTCCCGCCCTGCACTACTTTTCCAGTTTGGTTTGGCTGTTAACATTCCTGCATTTTGCTAAAATGTCTCGAGCTGCTTCCGGAGATGCCCTGCACCAGATCTGCATCTCTGCTTACTGCTGAGCCTCCTCAGTGTCCGATCAATTATCTTTCTGACAAACTTCCCTTTTCAGTGCTTTTATATTTGAAGGGGAAAGGCAGGCACAATTTTCAGAATTTGAGGGGATCCCAGGCCTGCCCGCCTGCCATGATCCAGAAGCGGCTTGAGAAGGCACTCTGTTGTCTTATGGATAAAGCAGCCAATTTTGCTCTTCTGCTCGGAAGGTCCAGAACTTTTCCTCCAGTGCTGCAAATGCTCCAGAAGAAGGTACTACCTGAAACTGTCACTCCAAAACAATCTTTCAAGCCCAGTGCTCTTGCTAATCCCTTGAAACAAGAGCTGCCTGCCCTCAAGGCTAATGGGCAGAGCAGCTAATCCTGGTGCATGTGCCCATCAGGAAAGACAACAGTTCAGTTCAGATACTGAGAACTATAAATAAAATTGAAACGTGTACTTTAAATTAAAAAGCACTCTGACAGTCCCAGCCTGAGACTGAGTTCTCCCAGCCAACCTTTCCCATTACTTCCCAATATTGTTGATTTCTAAGGACCACCCCTCGCAATCTCGCCCACTTTGTCAAGTTTTGCAGTTCCATGGCTGTTTTTCCCCAGTGGACAGACACCGTTTTTCCTCAGCACTACATAGTTCAACCAGCCTGGAAATGATCACTTCTACTTGGAAGATAATTACTTCCACAATGTGAGAAAAAGTTATTTATAAGACTGATTCATGTTTTGCTATTTTCTTTACTAACAGATGAAATGAAAAATCAGTGACACCCAGAATACTGGAAGGGCGGTTTTTAAATGTGAGAATAGAAGGCGATCAACACATACAAATTACAGTGCATCCTTCCCACCCTTGTGTGAACACTGTGGGCTGTGGATTATGGGTGTTACAGTGCACTAGCTTGGGCAAGACCGCACGCATAAAACCCTGTTACTCAAAACTCCAGCTTGCCAGCTACCACTGCGACCTGTAAAGTATCCCCCGTCTAACTTGTTCCCATCTGCCCAGTTACAAGAATGTGACACAGGTATCTAGCCATATGCACGGTCAATTACCAGGATCTTACCCTATTATACAGAACACATGCTATAAAATTGCTATCTTAGAATGGAACTATTGATGCTGTTCTGTAGGAAATCAATACTGTATTATTGAGTTCCGAGTGCCATTCTTAACTATTGGGTCAAAAATGCAACAGGACCAAATTCAGGGGACCTTTTCAGCAAGAACTGCATATTCATAATCTGCTCTCATGCCTCTGAGATTGAGAAAATTAATGGTCTCTGAATTTCTCGAATTTGCTGCAATAAACGCTGTGCGAAAGTACATGAGAGAACTTCCTTCTTAAAGAAACATTAAAGTTCCAGCAGTAGCTTTGAAGGAGGGGGAATTTCCAGCAGATAAAACAGATAATCTTTTAAACTTCATTGCCACAAAGATCCCTTGCACCATACACATACCGCAAACAATTTAGAAATCCCAGAGGAGAATCTACAGCAGAGCTATCACATTTTTCTAATCACCGGTTCTTATAAAACCAAGATTTTGTGATGATACAGACCAGCATCGAGACCGGGGAAAATACGAACTGCACAAAGCTTTCTCCTTTTCAAGAGCTTAGCCTCCAAAGCAAACTGGCACGGACAAGAACGCTGGGCAGAACTGGTCCCCAGTATTTCTAGCTGATTCCACACATGTTTTAGTAAGAATGCAAGAAGCCATTCTTGCATGGTGCCTGCAAGCCCCCAGCTTCCCACATCGTGCCAACTCAGGCAGGAGTTGTCCAATACTCAGTACACCCACAAATGACCACGGCTTGTTCGAGGGTTATCCAGTGTTGTGTCTGTCCCTCCAACAACCCCTGGCACCTGGGTTCACATGACACAACAAGCCCCAGTGAAGTAGCCACTGCAAACACTAGGCAAAAACATGTGTCGCCATACAAAGAAACAGCCTCCACTGAAATTACACCTCATGTCATGCACACCAGACCAGAAACCGGCCCAAATTTCACGGCTGAGTGAAGACAAGCCCAGGTCCCCAACTGCTCTGACAGAACACAGTAGAGAAGAATGTTTACGTATTTTGTCAGTGAGACCCACCTTATTTTACAAGGTTTTTTTTTTAATTCTCAGCTGCAACATATGGCACATATTAATTTAGGAGATTCTGGTTTTGGTAATCCCCTTTACTGATGGTAGCAACCGACACCTGCCTGGCAATTCCCACACTCAGAAGCAGGCAATCACCGCTTGGTAAGGAAAACCCCACAGATATGTCTGTCATTTCCTGGTCTCGCTTTGTTACTGGAATTTTTTTAAAAAAACCACATCTACACAAACATGCATTTGCCACTTTGGCTTCTAAAAGCACCTCAAGTACTACATACCCTCCTCATTTGACACATGAAAGGATACGAGTGGATTTTGCTTACCCTATTTATTCTGATGAGCCAATTAAAGCCTAAGACACTGAAAGTGAAGGTGCTCTCTGGAATATTGATAGAGGGGCTCCGCAGGCAGCAATTTCCTCTCCCCATCTGTGCGCATGTGCACACGCACACACTTATGCACAGAGGCAACTATTGCTCGGTGTGATGACCGCTTGGCACCTGACTACTTTACTCCACAGAGTATACTTCTGCACTACTAGCAATCCTCCAATCCATGATTCAGGGAAACGTGTGCACGCTCTTGCACATGCGGTGACTATGGCTACATAAGAAAGCCTGTCACACATTACATATTGCTTACACTTCCATCCCACTCTTTTCTCCAAAATCATCAAATATGATCCCTTTGCCTTTATGCCTTTAGGTTGGTGACAACCCTTTCAGGTAGGTTCTGCAGAATACAGGTGCTAGAGGGCCATAAGAGCTCTCCTGAAATCACTGCACATCACACAGTGAATGAAGGATTGAAATAAATGCCTGATACAAATTGGACAGCCTTTGAACTCACTGGGGTCCCCCTTCAGCAAGCTGTCACCTCAGCCTCAGCGCTCCAGCATTTACACAGTGGGATAGCCCCAGCCACCTCTCCCAGACACAATGCACTCTGGACACAGAGAGAACACTTTGGATCAATAACGTGAATAGTGAAGAAATTAATGCTCGTTGTTCACAGGGCTGCACAAAGGCCAGCCCTGAAAGATCACTTCTGCAACATCTCCCTTCCACCTGAGACGCAAATGGATTGTGTGTGTGTGTGTGTGGGGCGACACTGAAAACCCTATCGATATAGGGTACTCGAGATTCACACGACCCAGTAGACTGGATGGATATTAAATGAAGACAGTTTATATGCTCTACACCATTCTCAAATTTATGCCAATCCTCCCTGTAAGCCAGAGAACAGAAGAGAGCCACCCCAAAATGTCACGCGCTCCCGAGGCCTATTCTGAAACCATAAGAGGCATCCACCTTGCTGAAACTAAGAGCATGTGAATTTGCCATGAATGGGGCATCTCCTGGGAACCCTCTGGTGTAACATCTGGTGTTACAGGTAGGGTGTACACAGAGATGCTCACTCGCAATCCAGGAAACAGAGCACACGGGCATATTCGGGGCAGCAAGAACTGGAATCCAAGGGAAGGCAGGGCAGCCCATCAAACTCAGAGAATCGCCCCCCCCCCCCGCAACTGTCTGCCATCTAGAAAAAATAGAAGCATGTATTGGACCATGTCTGAGAGGAATACATCAGGTTATGTAGGATTTTGACCTCAGAATATCCCTGCTAGCAAGGCTGACATGGTACTGGCCTCACTACACAGGTACCAGGCATTCAGGAGGGAAAACACAGGCACTTTTTCAAGAACACACACCCATCAGAGCTTTCCCTTGCTGGAGAGGATGCCAGCCCTCCACAGACAAAGATGAGGGTCTTTCCGTGCTCTTTTAATGGCCCACTAGAAACCCCACACACAACAAAATGGCATTGACTTCAAGGAGAAGCTATTTACATATTCCTTGGCTACAGCATGAACCTCCATAGGAAGAGCCCACTCCACAGTTTGGCTCCCTTCCATCTCCAGGAAGCAGTCAAGAGATCAGAGCAGGGAAGCTTCCCCTGGCTGCTTCTGCCCCCTCCAACAACCACCCAGATGCCCTTATTGGTGATCAATGTGCAGAAATTGTATTCTCCATTACTGCTTCTCGCAGCTGTACTTTTCTCTTCTGAAGCATCCAAGGCAGCCTTTGCTGGAGACAGGAAACTCAAGAAAGGATATTGACCATTGCTGAAAACAGCAAAGCAGTTTTTAATGAGGTACCAGGCAAGACAAATTATCCACCCCTGATACACAAGATAACTGTCTTGCACATTCCTCAGTGACACCCCCAAAGGGTCTTTGGTTCAACCAGCCCTCACAGCTCTGCTGCCAGACAGATGTATAGCAATGCCCAGAAGCTGGGAGAGCTTCAACAGACAGCCAAAAGCAAACAACACAAGGCATTCAGTCGGGGACCAACCATCAACAGGACAAAAGTTTTCTCCAGGGGTCAGGTCCTCACCATCTGATTTACAACTGAAACAATTTTCTTTCTTTTTCCTGGGGGGAGGGGGGTGTTTCCTGGCCTGCCACGTGCATACAATATAGCTTTCCTCCTCCTTCCACAGAAGGTCCAACAATCTGGAATTTCATGCACAAACCTTCTTGAGCTAAGAAATAGGAAAACAAAAGGCTCCAAATGGCTGGCCACCTCTCAGGATAGGTACAAATGTTTTAGGTTAAGCTCAGAGCTTGTTATAACACACACACTTCATTTTCTAAAGAAAATAGGAATCTCATAGAGGAATCCCATGGCCCATGCATTCAGATTGCTTTCTTGAAAAAGTCTGGGGCAAAACTTTTAACTCTCACCGCTGGGTCAAGCACAGGCTCTGAACAGACCAACCAACCGACTTCAGTACTACTTCTTCACTTCTGTGCATTATACATGTGCAACCAAAGCGAGTACCCAGGCCACGCAACGTTTTGCTTTATTTTTAATCAGCACATTAGAATGGACAAAATGACTAAGAAATTCAACAGGATAGAACACTTACCAGAAAGTCTCTTATCAGCTCAGACTTTCCCATCACATCATGGACAAAAACCAAAAGCCACACAAAATCTCCAAAGCTTGTCATAGTCCCTTCAAAAATATTAAATTTCCTGCTCTGCTTGACTTCTACACTCAGACAACACAAGCCGTATTTCCACAGCAATGTTCAGTGGCAGACGATACCTTTTTCGCTCACTTATTTGCACCAAGGAAATATCACCCAAAGAGTAGAAGTCCTTTAATTACTGCAAATCAGATTTAAAAGGAACTCAAACCACAAGGCTTTCTCTCTGCAAACACTTCTCTACAAACACTGGTCCTTCTCTCCCACCCACCTGGCATCCAACATAAGCCACTTTGCTTCCATCTCCAGATACAAAAGTAACATTTTGGCGATACAAAACCAAACAGAAAAGAAACATTTCTGCTTTACCAATTACACTGACAACTGCGCACACCATTCACATCATTTCTCTCCTTCATGCAAGCCCTTTCACGATATATCATACCAAAAGATGACAGCTCCCAAAGCAAGCCAGAACTTTTCATACTTTTCCCTGCAGGCTTCCAAAGCCACTGAAATCCTACACAAATTCGAGACCATCAGCAGCCTTGGACGGTCAGCTGAACTGGAAAAGCCAGGGTTCCCTCTCTCACTGTGGCCTACAAGAACTTAGAAAAAGCAGATCCAGCCAGTACACCCGAGACGTTGCCGGGTGCTTCCCACACTTTGGACCATGCAAGCACACCCAAGCCACACGCCCAGCACCTCCGCTTTCATTCCTCCAGGCGGAATGCCCGCTGCAGACGTGCAACAAGAAGTTAATAGATATTGACACGAGCAGGGGAGGACCTGGACTGGGCAACACCCGAAATACGCCCCAAGCTGGGCTCTCCACCCGCCACCTGCCCGGAAGATCTTCTGAGCCCATGAAAGCGAGCAAGCCCTTTCTGATCTCTTACCTCCAAGGCTTCCATGGTACTGAAGCTGGCGATTGCAAATCCATCAATTAAATCCTCTTCTTGGGAGCTGGATTCTCGCCTTCTCCGCCTCGGAGGTCTGACGTTTCTGGCTGCAGATGTCTGGCTCTTAGGATTTGGGCAGTTTTGGCTCGTGTTCTCCTTACCCGGACTCAGTTCCCTCTCGGATGCCGAAGAAGGGCTTTGATTCGGGCGGTCTCGGCCATTTGGATCCCTTCGCCTCACACGGTCCCTTTGGGACCTAGATTTCCTGCTCTGTTTGATTTTCCCATCCATTTCCAAAATAATAATAATATCCCAAAATTTTATTTCAGAAGATCAGCGCGATTTAAAAAAATACAAAAGCACCCTACTAATCCAGCTTCTCTTTCTCTCTCTCTTTTTAAAGGGCTCCTTTCTTCGGGCTGATCAAATCCAAAGGGAAGGGGGGCGGGGGGAAGCAGAGAAATATAATCCAACAGACCTCTATGGAGAGAAAGGGGTGATCCGATGGAGGGCAGAAGAAAGAAAGGGGTGGGGAAGAGATCCAGAAGAGGGGGGAAATGTAAATCCACGAAGTGACCTTGACGAATCTTCCCCCTCCCTTTCCAAAAAAAAGGCACCCAAATTAATTGGGGGGGTTTTTTTAAAGACACAAACCACCACACTGCAATTAATCTCCAGTTCGGATCCGGAGAGAGAGAAGCAGCAGAGCCAAGCTGCCTCTTCGGCTACCACCACCGCGACCACCCCCTCCACCTCCGGGGGAGGGTGGGAATGTGTACACCGGGGGGCAAACAGCAAAAATCGCACGCAGAAAAAAATCAGGGACGCGCAGGCAGATCCAGGAGGTCGAATCCAGGCTTGGAGGGAGGGAAAAATCATAAATCCAGAGCAGCGATGAGACGAAACGGCGGCGGCGGCTCCTCACTCCTCCTCGGCGAACCCTCCCCCCTCCTCCTCCTCTCCCCCCCCCGCTTTACTCCCTCCCGCCCCGGGGCAAAGCAGCGCCCCGCCCCGGGTTGGAGCCGAGGCGTGAGGCGGAAAAGGGGGCGCCGGGGGGCGCCGGGATCCGCGCGCGCCGCAACTTTGTTGCGAGGCGAGAGCGGCTCGCCTGGCGCAGCCTCCGCCGCCGCCGCCGCCGCCGCCTCCCCCTGCCTGCCTGCCCGCCTGCCTCGCCGCCGCCGCCGCCTCCTCCTCCTCCTCGCTCTTCCAGCCCCGCCGCCCGCGCCCCCCTCGGCTCGCCGCCGCCGCCGCCGCCGCCGCCGCCGCCGCCGCCTGGGCCCGGCGGCTCCCC
>NW_025335909.1:3125039-3240756 GCF_004798865.1 Varanus komodoensis
CCCCCGCGGCGCGCGCCCGGCCGCCTCGAGGAGGAGTCGCGGGGCCCGCGGGAAGGCGGCCCGAGCCGCGCGCCCCGCCTCCCGCCGCCAGCACGCGAGGCGAGGGGTCGTGGGAAGGCGGTCCGGAGGCACGCGTCGAGGAGCGCGGCGGGGCGGGAAGCGCGCCACGCGCGGGCGGGCGGGCGGCCGCGCCCCCTCGCGCACGAGGACGCCCGCCCGGGGTCCAGCAGACCCGCGGCCGAGTGCGTGGGGGGCGCCCTCCCTCCCTCCCAGCCGCATCCCATGGCAATTGTCTCTTCCGCGAGAAATCCAGGCAAAGGACTCGTGGTTCAGAAGACACGCGTCGAGGCTGTGCGGGGAAGGAGAGAGCCAAGCAATAGTTCCTCCGGGCTGCAGAGAAGGGCTGCGAAGGGTCCCTAACCCGTGTAGGCTCCCTTGGGGCAGCGAAGGTGGTCCCCGCTCTCACGTACGGTTTGCAAACCATCCAGAGGCGCATCGTGATTGGACGGGTTAGAAATATCCCTAATACATGAATGAATGAATGAACGAATGAATGAATGAATTCCAAGTACTTGCATATAGTGGAGAGGGGCTGCATATCCAGAGAAAGACACGCAGGTTCACTCCTTCGGGAGTCGGTGCTCGTTGAACTCGATGGGCATTCCGGGTAGCTCTCCCCCGCAGTAGACGGCCTTTTCCTCTGCAAGAGAACACGCAGTTGCATTTGTGCATTCGAGGTGGGGCGTGGGGAGAGTTAGAGCACCGTTAACATTCTCCCTCCTCACCCAGGGCCATTTCAGCAATAAAGGAAACTGTTCAGGAATATCATTTCAGCGAGAAAAGTGGGTGTCCCCCTTACATTGCAGGTCACGTCCTTTTTAAGGGGATTGCCTTGCATGGAAAGTGGGACAAGGCCCCCCGCTATTGCAAGCCGTGTTACAATGGAGGCACAAAGCAGGGGGAGAAAAGATGCCACCCCACAGTTGGCGCAATTGGCTTCTAGCGGGGAGACGAAGCTGGGCAGTGACGTCAAGGTCTCCCCCATCCCAAAACTATCTTCCCGTAGGGCATCTGCAACTATTTCTGCGGCAAATGGGAGGTAAAGGACACAGAGGACAAGCTGGCCTTTACGTTCTTGGGAGTATCTATAGCAGGAATGGAAAGAGAGTTGCATCCCCTTCAATTCGCTACCATTCAATGAGGGCAGAAGGGCGAGTACACCTCCCCCATTGTCGCCATTTTGAAGGCCAGCGCTAGGCACCTAAGCCCTCCGCGGCTCAGGCCCTCCAGCCCGAAATAACACCGTGCATTTACACACCTCCTCAGGTCTCTCTCCGTTTGTGTTTGCCTTGGAAATCCTCTCCCCTGAAGGCATCCTTATTCGCAGAAAAGGAAGCCCTGATGGGAGAGGAGGGCGCCTCCATCCAGGCAGAAAGAGCCAAGTGTTGCAGAAACAAAGCTCTGAAACACGTGTAGGCGGAACAGCCAGAAGAAAGGAGACACTGCACGAAGCCCTAGGGCCTCGTCCCTCGGTTTCAGCAAATGCCCATGAACAGCAAGGCCGGGAGGGGGCAGTTAGAAGAGGGTCATGTAAGAGTCGCCTCAAAGGCAGGCCACGCCTCCGTTGCAATTCTTGCTCTCAGGGAGGCATCCCGAGCCTAGGAACAAACACAAATCCCTAGGGTGTGTGCGCATGATTACGCTGTGCTCACGTTTATAGTACCTGGAAGGGAAAGGGGAGTACTACTCTTTGTATCTGTAAAGTAGGGATTAAGTATCCCCATAGTAGCCCCTTCATCGCCTCCTGGCAGTGCTGTTTCCTTCCCTGTGTGTTCTTTGCCTGCCTTCCCATTAAGCTTCAGGAGTAAAGCTTCCAGGAAAGAGCAGTTTATGGTTGCCCTCAACATGTACCCTTCAGACATTGGCAAACCAGAGGCCCCAACAACCTGGGGCAGAGGTCACAGGAGCTGAATTTCGGGGGCACAGCAGTGCCTTGGTGGGGTGGAGGAACCTGTACTGACACCCAAATCACGCCTCTCAGAAACAGCTACCTCTGGACTGATAGAAGAAAGTTCCCCCCCCTCCACAAAAGAGGCCCCCAGCCCTTCTAAAAACTCCCAGGAGAAGCCATCCAACAGGAAAGGAGAAGAAGCAGACGACTTCTGCTACTCCAATATCTGGAAAAACTTACATAGCTCCATCACAGGGAGGCTTCTGCACTGCAGCCCTGAGAATTAACACCCCTTCTCACATCCCACCGGCAAACCAGCGCCACGCCCTACAGCAAAGGCTTATATAGCTAAGCCAACAAAGGATTCTGGGTGAAAAGGGCGGGGCTTGGCTGCAGCTAATGAGATAAAACTGAGCAGTTCAGCAGGTGGCAATTTGCAGTCTTGTAACTGATCTTCTCAAGAGTGGATGCATGTGAGCTAGGCTGGCTGGCTGGCTGGCTTCATGTAACACTCTTGTAAGTTGTTTTATTTTGGTGTTTTTCTGTGCTGTTTAAAGCTTTGTTCCTGAATGCTCTGCTATGTTTTTGTTGTAGTGTTTGTTTTATTTTGCAAGTTTCTTTTTTTGAAGTTCTTTTAAGATACAATGTGTTGAAGTTAGTGGGTGTGGTTACTTTTCTGTATAGCTGGTGCTTCTGAAGGGGCAACAAGGATTCTAATTCATGTTCAACCTGGGGCTTTAATCATTTTATATTAATGAACTTTGAATGTATACTTGATGCTTTACTCCCTGAGGATGTTAGAGAGTTTTGCCACCAACAGTGGCTGTAATTTAATACTGCTATGCCTTTTTGTACTATTTCTGTTTTTTATAGACTGTAATTGCTCTAGTATGAAAGCTTTCTATTTAGTAGTAACTAACTTAGTCCAGTATAAAATGGTGAGTCTTTTGATACAAAAGGGAGAAAATGACCCGGGAAACATTAGTCTAAGTAGTATTCAATAAGCAAGTAATCTATCTTTTTCTTTGGTTACTTTCTTGGATGTAAGATATTTAATTTGTTCTAGATAAGGTTGAAGGAACAGGTTTATAGTTCTGGTGTCTTCTTGAGCTACATCTGTCACTTGAGGTTCAGGCATCCTCAGCAGGATAGTGTCTCCTACCAGTTCTGGTAGGTAGCCTAGTATATCCCTGTCTAGACTAAGATGACCAAATCCTAGATTACTCAAACCAGGCAATCCCCTCAGTGGTGCCCTGGAAAATGCTTAGAAGCTGTAACTTATGCAAAACGCTGATATTAGTAAAACTTAACCTTCTTACTTCTTGTTTAGGTTGAAGATCTGCCAGATGTGACTGGGGACACTCAGACTGTCTAGAAGTGTTGGAACTCACCTGCCTGTTCTCAGACTCCAAAAGGTAGGAAGCTGGTTTTACTACATCTTATAAATGAAGTTGTGTGGAATGTTAGTCTTGCCTGATGTCAATTCTGTGAAAAGAAAATCAAGCTTAGATTTCAAGCGTAAAACTACCATTTTGTGCTTTGGTCTTGGGGCTGCTGGTAAAAAAGAAGAACTTGCACTGTGAAATTACTGGAAGTTGAAAGTGTGTCCATTTTCTTTTTGAGACTGGCTTTGCATCTCCTGACCATCTATGTAACTGTGCTGGGAAAGAATCTCTCCCATGCTGGGGAACGAGAGGTGGTTGGTTTGCTGTCTTTTTTTAGGGTGTGGTGTGGCTGGCCTGGGATTTTTTCCCCCTGTGGCTGTTCTCTTCCTCCCACAGTGATGTCTGGGTCACTAGGAAGTTTTCTTTTGGCAGCTTGTGTCTTGTCTCCTCTGGATTGCAATTTTGTTTGATAGATGTTCTCTCCAGGGGTCCCAGTGGAGACTGCTCTTAGCTCTTGCTGTGCAGGATTGGTAGTACCTAGACTCAACCAATTCTGTTCTGTTTCTTTGCTCTGTCAGACATTGGTGGCTTGTTGTCTTCTATCTCCTGTACCGCAGTGTTGAGTTCTTGTAGTAAGCTGATGTTTTATGGAGGATTATGGATTGTTCCCCTGCAAGGTTAGAACCAGTGCCAGAAAGCTAACTCTTATGAGAAATTTTTGATTTGTATGGACTGTTGGATGGCATAACTGACTGGTGGGGTCTTCATTGGATGGATTTAAGCATAGGCCTGTTGGCCGGCTGTTGGGAATCCTGTATGTTAAGTCTTGCCTGGCTTGGTGCCTCAGATGGTTGGGATCTGTCTGTTCTACTTGGGATCAATGGAAGCTCATATTTGGAGAAGGTTGCATTATGTGAATTCTATGCTGTAGAGTTGCTTTTGGCAGGGTATGAACTCGATCTTTGACTTATTGTAGGTCTCAGTATAATTGAAATTATGAAAAGTGTGCATGTATATATAATAGGCTTGTATATTTCCATTATACGTTGACTTTAAGAGTAACTATGCACATGTGTATTTAAGACTAAAAGCTCCCTAATGTCCCTTTGAACTCCATGCTTCTACCAAAACCAGGGAGCTGAAGCAAAAATGCCAAAACTGAGCAAGGTCAGGGTGTATTTGCTTGCGCTGTGACTCTGATTACCATCAAGCTTGTGGAATCATATCTAATTGAGGAGAAACCATCCCTGAGTCAACATATTTAAGGGAATGATGCTGCACTGGGTACAGAACATCACAATAGACTTGGACTATGTCCCAACCACTGGTGCTGAAGAGGCCTGGAGATGTGTTGCCCACGGGTTGTGATGGGTCAGTTGCAACTAGCAATGATGCTATATAAGCAGGCAATTGTTACAAAGTTGTGCTTGCAGTTGGTGGGGCTGGAACCAGTACATAACAGTAATCTGGCTGAAAGTCATTTCAGAAATACTGTCAGGTGTAATCTTATGTACTGCACTTCTCAGCTGCTGTTGTCTCCAGAAGAGCTCATGATAGCTTGTTCAGATCTCCCATTTTAACCTTGCAAGAGCTCTGAGGCTGAGAAGGCCATTAAACCTTTGAACCCTATGCCGGCACTGTCTTCTGTAGCAGCTTTGTGGCAACGCAAAACTAGAGGCGCCGTTTTTTCACCCGAACTGATTAGAGGCAAATCAGCATTTCTGAGCATTGCTTAGCCAAAACTCACATGCACTGGTGTCAACTGTACTGCAACAAATCCTATAATCATTTCTGGCCCAATTAAACAAGAAAGACGACTGAATCGGTAACTGCTTCCTTTGGTAATAGCAGGCTAGCTGGAACCGGTCATTTACTTGCTCCTGGGCCTGGCAGGACTCACAGATGAGATGAGCTTTTTCTTTCTGCTTCTGTGTCTTTGAAGTGCTTTGACTTGGAAAGTGGTTTTCAAAAAGCCCAGGTCTGTTTGTGCTGCTTGAGCTGCAATGGCTGTGAAGGGTCACTGGAAGTGTGGGGGAATCAGAATTTAAAGCAGGGATCTGTATATGCGCCGTGCCCGGATTACATGTGCAACAGCCAATGGGTAAGGGTTGATCTGTTGATCTCTCCTTCCCGGGCTTGAACTTGGAGCAACAGTTTGCACTGCTGGTCAGTCCAATCGACTGCCTCGCAGCCACCTTTCCCCATTCTGATGCTTTCCAGATGAGTAGGACTGCAATTCCCAGCATTCCTAACCAGCATTGCTGAATATAGAATGCAGGCAGCTGCAGCCCAGTGAACTTGAAGGGTGCTAGTCTGGGGAAGGCTGTCCCACAGAAGGGGTTCCCAGCCTTTCTGTATTGGTGGGTGCATTTGGAATTTTGTAAGAATGACGCAGGGGCTTCCACCATGGTGGCTTTAGGCAAATGAGACATTGTTGTTGTTTTTTATTGCAAGCAAATGGGGAGAGTCAACTGGTTCAATGGGGGGGGGGTGCAGGGAGTGGTCCCCGACTTTCTCCCCCTGCTTTGCTTCTCTTCCTTATTTTCACCTCAAACCCCTTGCTGGACGCAGTGGCACAAACAACGCACCAAGAAGATCCCACAGTGGTGCCCTGGAACTGCTCCACACTGGTGTCCCCTTTACAGGGAAAAGTGAGGCCTGGAGCAGCGAGTGCCCACCCTCTGCACAGGAGGAGAAGATGAGGGGTTTCTGGACAGAGCGGAGGAGCTGCGAAATGTAGGTGCAGTCCGGAAGGAAGGAGAGCAACTGTGCACGCCAAGGAGGCAGAAGTGACACCTGGGAGCAGAGAAGATGAGAGCTCGCTGGAACAGGGCGACAGATGCGGAAGAGCTAGGAAACACTCTGCACCCGTGGAAGCAGTGGAACGCTCGGACCGCTTCCAGTAGCTGGAGGGAGAGATGTGGAAGAGGAACTGTTACAGAGAGAAAGCTCCTTCAAGTGAATGGCTGGCTACGATGGTGCCGTCAAGAGATCTGGATTCTGGGACCACAAGCCAAGCTTCCTGGTAGATGGACTACTGGCAAATGACGGGCTGCACCTTACAAAGAATGGGAAGCAGGTGTTTGGCCGCCACACAAAACTTCATTAGAAGAACTTTAACCTAAAACCTATAATATAACGACACACAACTCTAAAATAACGACACACAACTCTAAAATAAAACATGCCGCCCCTTGCTGAAGCCTCGAGGCGGCTTACAACCCAATAAAATACATTGAAATACAATGGAACATAATAAATTACCACTAAATACAAAAATACAAAAAACACACTGAGATACAAACATAATATAAAATTAAAATTAACAGTATAAAATAAGTAAATTAATATAGGAGGAGAAAAGAGAAGGAAGACGTTGCCCTGGCCAGATCATATATTTTAGCAATTAAAATGCTGTTTAACCTACAGGCGAGGGAGATGTGCAGCATGGCATACCATCACCTGGCGAAGACTTATATCAATAGAGAACCTTCAAGCAGGACGCAGCACCCGTCTCCCCAAAAACGTAGAAAGAAAACGAGGGCACAGCAAGAATGGACTCTACACCAAAGCCCGGAGCATGGGGAAAACAACACGAACTTGAGCTCTTAGTACACAAGGGCAATTATGATCTTATAGGAATAACAAACTTGGTGGGATGATTCATATGACTGGAAGTCTTCAATTGATGGATACAGCCTGTTCAAGAAGAATAGAAAGGACAAAAACGGGGGTGAGTTGTGCTAGATCTGAGAGATGCATATATCTGAACCCAAAGGCTTCAGTACAAGATGAGGAATATGTGGCTTAACAGAACTGAAGGAAAATCTTGGAGCAAATGTGGACAATAGGCTAAACCGGAACCGACAAAGCATTACCCTTTGGCAGCTGCATTGCAATCTTGGGGTGCGTTAACAGAATTATACTTGCAAATCATGAGGAGGAGTAGTTCCTCCATACTCACTAGTCAGATCTCACCTGGAATACCATGTCCAGTTCTGGGCACCAAGATTTAAGAAAGATGCAGAACAATTAGGGTCCAGCGGAGGGCAACAAAAATGATCCAGGATGTGGAAACACTGCCCTATAAGGAGACTGAGGGAACTGGGCATGCTCAGCCTTGAGAAGAGAAGACTGAGGGGGGGACATGGTATCCCTCGAAGTCCCTCCAAGGCTGTCACAATGAGGAAGGTCAAGATCTCTTCCTGCTGAGGCCAGAGTGTAGGAAGCGGAATAATCAAGTTAGAGCAACCCAGATTCAGGCTGGACACCAGGAAAAGCTTCCTCACTGTCGGATCAATGCAACAGTGGAGCCAGCTGCCTAGCGGTGGTGGCTCTCCCACACTAGAGACATTCAGGAAGAACCTGGACAGCCATCTGAGAGGAATGGTGTAACTTGGTGTCCTGGAACAGCAGAGGGTTGCACTGGATGGTCTTCTTGGTCCTTTCTAACTCTTCCCTTCTATGACTTTCCAGAGGGCAAGCTAGTGGGGTGCCATTGTATTTCCCAATGGCCCAAGTACAAGGCAGAGGGGTGTGAGCTCCAAAATGCAAAACTACTTTTTGAATGCAAATTAAGAAAGCGCTTGAATGAAGAACTCGTTCTTGCTGCATGCTAGGCTCCCAATTAAAGAAGCCCTGGAGAAATGAAGTGGAAATCGGGGGGGGGGGGGGACCAGGGGGCCTGTTGGGTGCTGAGAGGTGTCCACAGGCATCATGTTGGGAATCAAAGTCCTCAAGCGTGCTCCTGGAGTACCTCTCCTCACTTAAAAGCCCACTTTTATGGTTAATCTAGCAAAAGACCTGCAGGGTTTAAACTTATCCCTCTGTAAGCTATCTTGTGCCAGAAGGTTTCAAGCAGGGAGGGGGAATAAAGTATTCAGGGAAGAAATAAAATTCTGTGAGCCCAAGGCCCAGATGGTGCATATTAATTTTCTGAAGCCTGCTCAGTGGATGTCTGATGCTTATAGCCTCCTGCAAACAGATAACAGTGCTTTGTTCATGGCGATATTGAAAAGGTATGCAAAGCAAGGGGCGCCCACTTGGCTGCAATTTGCATTTCCTTTAGAGTGGGGAAGGTCTTGGTGGCATCAGTTGGAACACAGATAAACCACCTCTGACCCGGCTCTCGTGCCTAAATTAAAGTGGCCCTCTGCAAGTATGGAGACTTCGAGCAAAATGCTTCCAATTAGCTTGCTGGGCAGAAAGAGAAAATGGGGGGACTGTGACCTCCAAGGAATGCAGTTCTCCAGAAAAATCCAAGTAGTCCTTGACTTTGATGGATAAGTTATAGGTTTAGTTGGCTTCTCAGGGCAAAGGAGAGGGAGAGCTAGAAGACGCTAGCTTTTTGGTGGTTGATATACAGCTTGGCAGGGGGCTGGTAATCCCTTGGGGCATTTCTGGTTCACCAGGACAGGCCTTGTGAATCTTGCTCACATCACTTTCCCGGTCCCTGCTGTCAGCTGCTGTTTTCTGTCAGGTGCAAAGACTAGTTTTTGCATGAGGACACTGCGTGCAATTTCTTTGAAGAGCATGTTGGCCTTTCCCTTTTGGGGAGGCACACAGAGAATGACTCCAAGATCACTTTGCACTGACACGTTCAGAGCATTTCTGTCCAAAAGGACACCCAGAAGGGAGTTGCCCACAAGCCATAAGTGGGACTCCCTGCCCTCAGGCTTAGAATCTAAACAACACAGCACAAAAGGAATAAGGGGTGGGTGGAAAGAGGAAAATGAGCGAACATCAGGTCAAATGTGTAAACCTGTTAGTTCGAATCTATGGTCCTTGCATCTACAGAAGGTAAGTGCAGCAGCTGGGTCTTCCTTAAAAGCTTTGTAAGTATCCTGCTAGATGGTGGCCGTAAAGTAACCAAACAGTGGTCTCTAAAGAGCAGGGGAATGAGGTCAGTGGTGCTTGATAAAGTGAGGTTTTAGGGAGGAGAGTCTGCTGTCTGTCTGTCCTTGCTTTTCCAAGTGAGTTTGAACAAATGATGCAGTTCCAAGACTTCCCACAGCTGGGAGATGGCGGAGCTTTTTGGCATTCTGTGGTCTCATGCGCTGCCTGTCTCCAGGCGCTCAGCACCTCTGGGCAGGTAGGGTCTTGAAGAGCAGTGTGCTCTGAGATTGCTGCAGACCTTGTGCTCCTTAGGCGAAATATTCAGAAGCTGTGAAAACATGATAGCAGAACTTTGGCATCTCAAGGAGCAGTCCAGGCTCTCTGATACTGCACTACTGAGTCATTCAGCTTCACACCTCTTGGCGACAGGAACATTCTTTGCTCTGGGAAGGCCCTAGCCTGGCCTGTGCTAAGCAGTGATTTCTGAAGTGGGGCTGAATAATGAAATGGACTGGAATAGGGGGAGATCTTTGACCGAAAATGCTGAAGGAGCAGGGCTGGTGATGCATGATAGAGAACTGAAGCACGATTTGGATGTGTCAAAATCAGCAGGACCTGGTCTGGATTGGAGGGATTTGCAGCCATTCCCTCTGCACTTGTCTCTGAAGGGATGCAGATGTGGTGTGGCAGCTGGCTTGGAATATATCTGGGTACTGGGTGGTGTATTCTCTGAACTGGGTCAGGGTGATTCCTTCAGTAGTCGGTTATTACAGAGTCTCATTGCGATTTTTTAGTGGTTTAAATTTAAGAATTTTGGACGTTGAAAGATTGTGTTGACATTCTATTTTGGGGTTGCTGTTTTTGTGAATCCCATAGCAAGCTGGCTGTTGGATGGCATAGGAAAAAAAGTAAATTAGACAGTATAGTGGTTAAGAGCACTGAACTGGGGCTCAGGTGATCTGGCTCAGCCGTGGAGCCCACTGGACCAATCAAAAGTACAGGCTTTGACTACCGAATATCCCACATTCAGGAGCAAGCGAGTTTGCTTGGGAAGAGGGTTGTTAGTAAGCCATGCCGAGTGCTGGTTGGGTGCCAGCTGGGTTTAAAAATTCACCTTTCTTTGCACAGTTATGTGTGAACCAGCTGAGGATGGGGGATTAACGAGCCATGCAGAGCCCATGGCCTGTTTTAGGATAGCTGGGTGGTTTATTAAGGGCGGGGGGGGGGAGGAAAGAAGGCATGTAACTCACAAACAATGGTTCTCAGATGCTTTATTTTGCCCAACAGATTTTAGAATTGTTTCCTTTACCATGGGCCATGTATCGATCTTTTGCTTTGAAAAAGATTTTTTCTTTTGCTTTTGCTCAAGCATTTCAACCCAAAAGATCAGAAAGTGTCCTTTTTCAAAGTAAACAAACAAAATCATTTCCAGGCACTTGAGAACTACTGCTTGTTTCTGTTAACCTGTTTGGTGTTTTTGCTAAGTGTGTACTAGAATCTTCCCTGACTGTCTTGACAGTTGGATTACAATTCTATTCCCATTCCTCAGGAAATATTTTAAGAATCACATACCAAATGCCATGTGTTAGGAGGATCGGGCACCAAGCTGGAGGCTGCTTTCATGCCAATAGCATCTCCCACCCTCATGTTTTGACTGAGCTGAATTTAAGGCAGGGGGAAAGGAGCACTTGAAATTGGCATTCAATTTTTCCAGGTAAATCGGTCAGTTTCAAACATCATGTGCACCACAGCCAAGTGCCACAACACATTCTCTCATGCACCGTGGCTAACCTGTGGCTTCAGTATGACCCTCCCCACCTTCCCCGGGTTTGGCTGTCACAACTCCAGGAAGGGGTGTTTGCGTAAGTTCAGCTGGCACCTGAAGGGTGGTTGGCCATTTTCTGTGGCTGCCAACCCACCTTTGCAGTGCAAACTGGCCTCCAAGGCTTTGAGAAACAAGCAAAAATAATCCAGATAGTTTCTCTGCTCTTCCGTGGTCCCATCTGTGCACGGAAGGCAGTTTTCCACCCACAGACATCTAATTAAGCTGATGATCTGCACATCTAGATATATGTCTAGTCATAAGTATAATTATAGAGCTTATTAATACTGGCATTGGTAATATAGCATTTCAATGTGTAATGAAGTTACAAAGAGCAAATTAATCCCTTTAATTTTATAAACCTACTCTTTCTAAAAAGTGAGTGCTTATCTTAAGGACTAAAAGATCTTTTCTCAATTACTTTCTCCTTGAAGTAAGTACCTCTATCCATATTCCTTTTCTGCTAAGCTTACACTCTTAAAATGTGTGTGTATATATTTCTTTAAAAAGTAGCTCCCTCAAGACCTAAAAAGCATGTACTGTAAAATGAAGTGTTTGCTGTACATTAATTTCTCTGCCCTGCTTGTGTGCATGTTTTAAAGCCAGGGGAAAATAATTTAGAATAGGCTTTTCTACTAGCAAGCAATTTGCAGAAAGATTTCCAGCACGATCTTGACAGGGAGCATGAAAAACATTCTAAGCGGTCAAGCTTCTTGTATGACAAGGTTGAAAGTGTTTCTGTGCTACTGAAGCAGATTTTATTCCTGTAGGTGGTACATTTTCAGATGCTCAAGGAAGTTGCCTTGTCCCTCACTGCCGCTGGACTAGTGCAAGTCCTGGTTGGCCATGGGTGGATTACATTTTGGACTATTTAGTAGGTATAGAGTTACCCCGGACAATGTTTAGCACTAATCACTGGGATTCATCCAGGGAGTCAGTGACCTTACCCAACAATAAAGAAATCCCGAATCCTTGCTTGAGTAGGAGCCATAATGAAGAATAACCCTGCTGGGTTAGACCAGTGAGCAGTCAAGAAACTCAGAAAATACTTGCAGTCATCCAGAGCAGTTGGTTTATTTATTGTATAAAATGTATAGATTATACCTATAGTCCTGTTAGGGCTCTCGCGGTGGTGTCGATTTCACTAAAATGAAATGAGCAACTTCAGGAGTATTGAGTATCAAATATTTCTGGTTCCTGAGCAGAGCACAGCACGTCAGGGTGAGCTGCCCCAGCTGGCCTAGGGCCTCTGGGATACAAGCAGCCAAGCTCCCAAGGAGCAAGTGACCAGAGTTGAGTGAACAGGGAGAGCCAACTGGAGTTAAGCGGGGAGGTCCCTGACATTTTCTTTTCCCCTGGCTGCTTCTCTTCCTTACTTTCACCTCAAACCCCTTGCTGGACGCAGTGGCACAACAATGCACCAAGAAGATCCCATGGTGGTGCCCTGGAACTGCTGTGCACTGGTGTCCCCTTTACAGGGAAAAGTGAGGCCTGGCGCAGTGGGTGCCCACCCTCTGCACAGGAGGAGAAGACGAGGGGTTTCTGGACAGAGCGGAGGAGCTGTGGAATGTAGGTGCAGTCCGGAAGGAAGGAGAGCAACTGTGCACGCCAAGGAGGCAGAAGTGACGCCTGGGAGCAGGGAAGATGAGAGCTCGCTGGAACAGGGCGACAGATGCGGAAGAGCTAGGAAACACTCTGCACCCGTGGAAGCAGTGCTTACGTCCGTATATGCCCGACCGCCCCTTGAGATCTGCGGGAGAGTCCCTTCTCCGGGAACCCTCCATGAAAGAAATTAGGAGAGTAAGTACTCGGAGGAGGGCTTTCTCTACGGTGGCACCCAACCTATGGAATTCACTCCCCAAAGAGGTCCGCCTGGCACCGTCATTACTGGTTTTTCGGCGCCAGGTAAAGACCTTTTTATTTAAACATCATTTTAATTGTTAAAACATATGATCTGGCCAGGGCAACTTCTTCTTCCTTCTCTTTCTCCTCCTATATTTTTATTTACTTAATTTATACTGATAATTTTAATCTTATATTTGTAAATCAATGTATTTTTGTATTTAATGGTAATTATGTGCTATTGTATTTCAATGTATTTTATCGTGTTGTAAGCCGCCCCGAGGTTTCGGCAAGGGGCGGCATAGAAATGTTGTTGTTGTTATTGTTATTGTTGTTGTTATTATTATAACAACTCTCGGACCACTTCAAGTAGCTGGAGGGAGAGGTGACTCACATGACGAAGTCTACAATTGATGGATACAGCCTGTTCAAGAAGAATAGAAAGGACACAAACGGGTTGAGTTGCACTATGTGAGATGCATATATCTGCACAGAAATTCAAGACGAACTTAGTAGGCCCATTGAAAGCCTCTGGCTGAATTTTAAGGGAGCAAAAAAAGAAAAGCAGAGTTGTTGGCAGATATTAGTTATTTAAAACATTTCTATGCCGCCCCGTTGCAATAAAGCCTCGGGGTGGCTCACAAAACAATAAAACCCAAAACCCAATAAAACACAATAAAACACAAAAACACAAAACACAAAAACACAATAAAACACAAACACAAACACCCCCACACCCCCCCACAAGCACACAATAAAACAAGCACACACACGCATTTTTGGCTAAAAATTTTTAAAAAAACTTCGTTAAATTTAACTATTAAAAAGTTTTAAATAAAAAGGTCATGGCCTGGTGCCAAAAAACAAATAACGCTGGTGCCAGGCAGACCTCTCTGGGGAGTGCATTCCATAAATGGGGCGCCACCGCAGAGAAGGGCCTCCTCCGGGTGCTCACCCTCCTAATCTCATTCACAGAGGGTTCCCGGAGGAGGGCATCTGCTGCTGCCCTCAAGGGGCGGGAGGGCATATATGGGAGCAAGCGTTCCTTTAGGTAGGTATTACCATTTGGCCAGTCAAAAAGAGGACAAGGATGCAACCTTTGAAAAGCAACTCATCAGCATTTCCCAGAAGAATGATGTAGTCATTACGGGGGACTCTACTTTCTCCAGCAGAAACTAGAGGAAGGTCCGAGAGGATGGGCCATACTCGATTGACTACTAACAGGGATGGGCTGGTGCACAAGACAATCATGGGAACGCTGGGGGATAGGCACCATGTGATACTTGAATTCTCAGTGATGGAGACAAAGGGTAATTGGAGCCAAACAAGCATCATGGGCTTCAAGAAAGCCACCTTTACCCAACTCAGAAAAATGATAAGCCAAGTGCTATGGCAACGCATCCTTAGGGGGAAAGGTGTCCAAGAGGAGGCAGGAAATCTTGAAGAGGAAGATACTCGAAGCACAACTATGGACAATTCCTCAAGAAAAAAGTGTAGGAGACCACGGAGGAAGGTGACATGGCTGCACAAAGGGTTAAGTGACAGCCTGAAAGGGAAAAAAAGAGGTACAGGAAGTGGAAACAGGCCCAGGCCACGACTGGAGATGAAGAAATAGCAAGGAATTGCAGGAATTGGATCAGGAAGGCTAAAGCAGAAGACGAATTAAGAATAGCAAGGGATGCTAAAGTCAAGAAGAAAGCTTTCTTCAGATGCATCTGGAACAAAAGACATGAGAAAGGGAAGGGGTGTCCAGCTAGTCAGAGTGGACGGCCGAGGGATAACAGATGACAAAGGAAAGGCAGAAATGCTCAGTTTCCACATTGCTTCAAGTCTTCTCCCACAGGGAAACCTGCAATCAAGAGGAAAAGATCCAGGGAGATCTTGATGACCTGGAAGACGGGGCAGAAAGCAACAAAATGAAGTTCAAGTTGGATAAGTGCCAAGTCCTCCACCTGGGAAAAAAACCAAAGGCATCAACAGACCCTCTTGACACCCTGAAGAGCTGCTGTCTGTCAAAGCAGACAGTACTGGGCTTAAACGGACAAATAGTCTGGCAGACAAGCAGGAGCTTCCATCATCTCACTTGATTTAAAGCTCAGCCTTGTCAGCGACAGTGGAGTGAAGTCTGTTACATTTTCTCTCTCAGGTTCTGTAGCAGTTCAAGGCAAAACCAACAGCAAAATCCAGCAGAAAGGAGGACAGAATAGGGCAGATAACACTTGCTGTGCAGTGGGATGGAGAATCACAAGTGGGAATCACTTATGCATCTGGGTAAGTGGTCCATTAAGCTCAATGCACGTCTACTAACTTTTGACAGCACTGTGTTCCAAGACAAAAGGAAGCGAGGTCTTTTGTCCACCGATTGTGCAAATTTGTCCCTATATTTTTGCAAGGTGCTTATGGCTGTAATTACCCTGCCTCCTTCACAGAATTATAAAGGCAGTCCAGATGGCATCTTCCACTTGTAACCCTCCCACATTTTCCCCATTGCTGCTGTTTTTTGCTTACCGCTGAGTCTCTGTTAAGGGAAATAAGATAGAATTGCTGTTCAGTACTTTCAGACTGATACGTTCTGGCAGTATTGCATTTCTCTTTGGAAGCACCTGGAATATTAGTCCTTGGACCACCAAACTGAGAGCTGAGCCAAGATAGCATCCATGCATGCACAGGGAGGGAAGCTGGATTCTTTGTGGTGAACGATTCTTTCATTAAACACCCAATCACCTTGTGCCGGGTGTGATGTGCGAGGCATGTGGGCAGTCTGTGTGCTTCCGAACATTTGCACCTCACATTAAAACAACTTGTGTGGAAGCACAACTCTGCGCAGTGGGCACAGGCTGACCCTCTTGAGTTGCACCTGCACAACAGCTGGGATCTCGCACTGCTGGATAACCCGCACAAACATGCAACACGAGTCGGACATAAGCCAGAGAGGAAGTGTGCTGGAATTGGGTAAATTGAGCAGAGAAAATGTGACAGTTTGTTAACTTGGCACTGAAAAATGGTAGGGTTGGTGCCAGGGTGGCTCCTTCCATCACTGGCAGGATGCCCCTGGGAAGACCCTCTCCTGGTTTGCAATGCTCCAAATTTTCCTTGGAGGCAACGATGGGGGAAGGATTGAAGCCTTGGGCATAGGTTTTTGGGTAGGCGCAGGCCGTGAGGAGAGGAAAGTCTTATCCTGGTGTCAAAGAAGGTGATGCTGGTGTCAGGAAGAGGGATCTGTACCCAGGGAACTTTGGCTGATGGGGCAGTCCTGATTGTTAGACTATTTCAAAAGTTATTGGTCTTCATAGGTTCCTTAAACATTTGATTAGGCTGCATATATCTGCCCAAAAAGATAAAACTTGGGAAGTGGGGTTGTTAAAACTATTGCTATTCTGCATCCTAAATATTGTATCGCAACAGACTGTGCTTGAGGAATTTGGTGTTTGCGGAGTCTCATCTGGAGCGATCAGATCATCTCCTCCTGGAATAATGTGCACTTTCGAACAGCTTCTGCACTTCCTCAATCTTTGGCCACAATTTGCTGCTCGGATCCATCACACACATGCTTGGAAATGCTTCCTTATATTTCAGTTTCTCCCATTTTTTTTGAAACTCCAGATTAACACAAACAATGCCACAAGTTTGTGGGAAATACAATGGAACATATTTGAAGTAGGACCGATTTATTCTTTCCAAACTGGAATCCACAAGACCAGCTAGAACGAGGAGGAGAGCAGGGGAAAACTCTTCCATTATCCTGTGGAATGCCGATTCCACATGTGTCGGGATTTTGCTGTGAGCTTCAAGTGCCTAACAAATACGCCCTTCTCTTAATAGGCTCTTCTGGCATTTTTCCTCTACATTACGTACATATTAATCAAGGTGAAATTACACTTCATCAAGTCTAAATGGAGCCTGAGAGTGCTCTGTGAATACTCAAGCAGAGGTCAGTCGAGAACTAGTCCCTTGACAGGTGCAGAGAGATCCAGGAAGGATCTGTGGCCGTGGGTGTGTTGGTCTTGCGACTGGCAGGAAATGCTGCTTGGATGCCACTGCTGGATGCGAAGGAAGGAAGGCGGCATGGGCTCTGGCAAAGATGTGTCGCTACCTGTTCTCGTGCCTGCTGTTGCCAAGGAGAAGGCTGCCCCTGGTTCGGATGAAATGACAACTACTCTGCACCCCTGATTTATGAGGAGGTGGTACTTCCAGGGATAATTGTTCATCGCTGTTCTGAATTTCACACGTTCCCTCTGAGCGCAGCTGCAATTTTCACAACAATTGTGGGGTGATGAGGCTGTGGGGAGAAGCAGGTTTTCCTCGCAGCGGTGAGATGGCGTGCGAAGTGGGGCGGTCCTTGTGCAGGCAGTTAAGGAGAACAAGCTCCGGATTCTCCCTGCGTGCCAAGAAGTATTTGCAGATTGCCGTTGGCTATTAATAAATATATCTTTGTCTTGGCTGGTTTATTTTCTCCCCCTCTTGAACATGCAACTGTTTGGAATGTGGGGTTAGAGTGAAAGGCAAGTAAGGCAATTTTGCTGGATGTTGTGTGCCACGTGAGAATGAGGGTATGTAAGGAGATGCATTTGGCAGGAATGCCTTGATTTAAGGGTGCTTGGTGTGCGAGTGTTAAGAGTTTTGGTAAAAGGTGATTGGGTGCTTTTTTGACAGGAAAAAATGGAAGAAATGTGCAACTTTGGGGGTTGAAAAAAGGGAGGATTGATGTACCTTGTTTGCTAAGAGCACTCCCATTATTTAACAGTAACTGCAGCCTCTTCTCTGGGTTTGGTCTGGCCAACTGAATTCAGGGAAGTGTGTGCTGGAGATTATGGATTTCTTGACTCTATGGGCACTGGCCATCCCATAGAACCAAGAAAAGGGGGGATGCTCTGGCAGGAAGGTACTACCACTTTGTGAGTACTGCAGAAGCAGTGCACACAGAGCCTCTGAGCACATGCAGAGTTCAAACTACTTTGGGAAGTTGGAGCAGCCCTGCTTCCAGCCACAGGTTGGAGGCAGGCTTGTACTAGTTCTCAAGAGGTACAGAAGTATCTAGAAAACTCTCAAATCTTGGTGTCTTACACAACCTTTTTTTAAACTGAGGCAAGGCATTTGAAGTTCTTTCAGTGTTTAAAGCTTGTATTGCCTCAGGAAAAATTCTGCCTGGGAAGGTTTGGGTTAAAACAAAGATCCTTAAGCATGCTCAGTGAGGAGCTAGGGGGATTTTTAAGGAAAGGAAGCCTTCTAAAAAGCAATGTTGAGCGTATGTCAATATTCTTCCTAAAATGTCTTTCCATGAACATAAGCACTCACGTTCATCTAAGTGCTCAAGCGATGATTGTTTGAATTGTGTGCTAGTTCAGGTTTGCTTGTATTCACAGTGGGTTGGTGCTTTTTGTATATATGTGGGAGAATACCATCTCTCTAATAAGAAATTGGGTGACACTATGTTCTCCTTGTCCAAAGTATACCAGAAAGCACATTTTTCTATAGCCCAGTTAAGCAACAGGTTTGTGCAACACAAGTTCAGCAAAGGGCTTCTTTCACGTGCATTTTGGCATTGGCTGGATTGATTTCAACAACCCTGACATTTTCTTCTTGAGACTATGCTAAAGAGACTCAAAGAGGACAGACTTTACATCTTGAGCTTTCTCTCCAAACTAATGTGGATGTCTCTGCTGCTACCTACAACCAGCTTCTGTGAAGGGCTGTACAAGACTTTTTCTTTAATTCACCTGTTTTTTGAGCTGTACCTTCCAGACACAAGAATTTTAATTTTATATTTGTAAATCAATGTATTTTTTGTATTTTTGTATTTAATGGTAATTTATTATGTACTATTGTATTTCAATGTATCTTATCATGTTGTAAGCCGCCCCGAGGTTTCGGCAAGGGGCAGCATAGAAATGTTATAATAATAATAATAATAATACCTATTACAGCTGAGTCACCAAACAGCCACAGTGGCACCCAGAAAGGAACTTTTTCTCAAGACCTGGGAGGAAAAGCCCTCCATGTCCGCACGCTACACCCTGGCCCCAGGAACTGCTTTGACCAATGTAATCCACTCCCGTGTTCTGCCTTGCTCCTTGCACCATCCACAAGGAAACAAAAGATGCTAACCAGACAAACCACGAGAAGCAAGTTCTACAGCTAAGTCCACACCAGAAGAAACTGAGTGAAGCCTAGACAGTGAAATCTCGAAGAATCGCCTCAAAGGGCGAGACAAATAACTGGACACTGGGACATTGCCCCATCTCACCCTGCTCCCATCTTGCAGAGCAGGCTAACCCAGGTTTGCTGATCAGAAGGGATGGTGGCCTCAGAGTATTCATCACCGTGAGGGTCTCAGCCTGGACAAGGATGAAATTCTTAGGCTACTATGGCTCAGGACAGGCCTAGGGAGTTGGTAAGCCAGGCCTCCGAATAGATTGGGTGGCAAAACTGCAGAGCAGTGGGGCAGCAGGTGAGGATGAGAGCAGGCTGGCACTGAGTTCCTAGCAGCCAAAGGCGGGGAGCAAAGGCACCATGGGCTTTCCTGGGAGGACTACTAGCATTGGGGTTGCATATCATGTGTTTTGGACTGTATTTCTCTCTCCTTTCTCTTTCTTTGCTACTTTACCAATTGTTTCCCATTTTTCCTACCCTTTGAGCTCTTGGCAAACAATCTCCATTGTAGGCAGTAACTTTCTTCGCACACCAGTTTAGTTTTGAGATGGAAGCTGCTTTGTGGGAAAGGGGCACTTGGAACAGGATTCATCTAAACCCAGCACTTGTTTTTGTGTTTGTGTCACATACTAAAGCTAGTGACGGGGGTGGGGGGGATTGTTGGGGAAATTTGGATAACTCCTGGCAGAAAAATGTTGCTTATGTGCCTTTGTTAAAAAACCAAACTTGCGCCACTCCTCAGAAGCACCAGCTTTCCAAGCCAAGACACTGTAATATTGCTCCTGCCTTATGAAAATGGCACTGCTTTCCCCTCCCTTCTCCTGCTGTTCTCCCCTCTAGCTGTAAGCCAGAGCAGACAGGCCATTCAGTTGAATACACACCATCACTGCTACAATATTGCTGCATAGTCCCTGCAGGAATTCAGCTTACCAAGAAGTATTTAGTTAGCTGGCCCAGAGCGCTTGCTTCTGGCAGCACTATAGCAAATCAGGAAGGTGTGGATCCAATACGCAGGGTCTGAGTCTTCTTGATAATGGAATGCAACAGATGAGCATATGAGTTCATGGTTTCTCAATAGCTGGAATTGACATGTCTAAGCAGACCCACAAATGGGTTCAAGTTTCTGGAATTTACTCAACTGAAACGTCAGTACACTACAATTAGAAATATCATCTTATTGCCACTTGTATGTTTGGCTGATCTGATCTGCTCAGTATATGATGACTTCAAATTCATTGTAATGTCTGCATTCTCATTAATTGCTCCTTAACCTGTGTATGTGACCACAGTATAAAATGCTCTATGCTTGTATTGAAACCTCCCAGTTAAGTTTACCTCTGCCCGATAATGTATTAGCATGAGTAAAACCTCATTTTATTTTATTTTACTGTATATATTTTAATTGTTATTGTTTTAATGTATTTTGTATTTGATGTTGTAAGCCACCCCGAGGCCTTGGCAATGAACCCAAGTTTTTATTTCCTCCTCACAAATTGAAAACCAAGATTCTGTCAGTATCGAAATGGACGAATCCAAGTAAATGGTCACCACCTCTGGTCAGAACAATTTGGCCTCCGGTCTCTGCTCAGAGTTGCTGTATTCTTTCTGCGTGCTGAGCTAGCCAGCAGTATAAAGCTCCAATTTGTTCTTCATTCTAGGGTAATAAAGCACAATCATAATATCAGCAGTGACTGACTGCAGTCAAACAGACAAGCTTTCTTGTATGCATGCATTTCTTTCCATTTCCCCCTCTCACTAATATAACCCTTATAAATATCTAAAGCAAACATCTATGTGTCCAAGATTCTCTGCAGACTTCTGTGTTAGAAGTAGTAAGAAGCTAAGTTGATGCCGATGGGGATTTCCTCCAAATAGTGCCTTTCACTGAGGGATTTTCCTCAGACTCACAACTGGAGAGAGATCCTTCCCCATTAAGGCTTACCACACTTGATAAGTATCAGCATTGCTAGCTTGTTGCTCTAATGTTTGCATTACAGATACACATGCTAAATCCCTGAATGTTAAAGGGAACCATCCTGAGCAAGTTTATACAGGGGGAAAAGGTCCTACAACCATCCACAGCCCCCTTCCGCCCCCCTGCCCCGGAGTATACAAGCTGAGAAATCTTAACAGCTGAAATTAAAACAAGCTTTCAGCAAAGTTTTGGGCAAGCCTGCGGATGTGGCTACAGCATACATGCTACTTACAGACAAAAATAAATATTCAAATTGCAGTTTTTTAAACGACGCAGAATGATTCTGTTGGGAAATGGAAGAACAATGCAGTGTAGTTTAGCTCTCTCCACCCTTTGGAAAAACAGTTTTCCTTATTTTAGTTACACTGTTTAAAATTGGGCCTTGTTTTAAAACTTTGACTGTAAAGGGAGGGTGGCCGCTTGGGGTTCTGAAGAAATGGATTCCCCAGGAAGAGGATCCAGTTCTGCTTGTTAGTTCGGAACTGGGGAGAAAGAGTCCAGATGTCTGGTGATCTAATTCCCAGCATTCCTAACCATTGACTATGCTGGCAGGGACTTCTGGGAGTGGAAGTCCCAAATAGGTGGCTGAGAACGCCTGCTTCCCCCCCAGGTATAAGCTGAGAACTCCTGCTTTTTTTTTTCTTTTACAGGTGGGTGGGGGATTATTTCTTTAATTAGACTAAGAGCATTTCTTTAATTGGGATTAGCAAGTAGCTCTGTCATGGATTCCTTTTAGGCACCAGGTGGGCAGCTGTTTATTCCCAAAAAGTGGTAATCCCCATAAATTCTGCCTCATTTTTTTCTAAACTGCTCATTAAATTCCTTGATTATTTTCCCCTCCTCCTTCACACATTTTTTGCTGTGGCTAAGGTAATTACACATTGAGATGGGATGAAGAAAAGCCCTGGTTAGTACAAGGATGCAGAGCATGCTTCTGAGCTTTTGAGAACAACATTTCCCTTAAAAATGAAAAATAGCTTGTGCGTGTTTTTGATTTAACTATACACCTATGGAATGAAATGTGGACTCCTTTCAGAATAGCCATCCTATTCAAAAGACAAAGATCAGCAGGTCCCACTCAGAGCAAGGTTATTCGAAATGAGGAGTCTGTCTAAATGGAAGAACATGGTGTAATGTTTGCTGGCATGTGTGTACCAAGGGCTAATTGCATTTACTGAACAAGCTATTTAAATGTGGAAACTTTAACACCACGCATACAGAACTGTGGCATCTGGAGAGCCAGTGTGGTTTAGAGGTTAGAGCAAATGGGACTTGGGTGACCTGGCCCATAATTCTTCCTCGGGAACTGAAGCAGTTGCTGATGCTAACATCCTCATAGGGTTGTTGTACGCTTAAAACGGCTCGGAGGAGGATGCATGTGGTCTTGAGATCCTTGGAGGAAAGGCAGAATAGGTGCTCAACAAATCAAGCAGTGAATTCAGCCAGGGAGAAGCAGTCCTTTCTTCCAGTGAGATGACCAGCATGCCCCGGAGTGCTGCCTGGAAGGAGGGGAAGGGGTGTGGGCCTATTCTGCTACCCCGCGGGGCTCCAGTTTTTCCTTCGGCTTCTCTCCCTCCCAGACATGGCAATAGGGGAGATTATGTGGCACGCAGCTTTTTACCTGGCCATCTGAGGAGAACCGGGTGACTGCATCCAGTGCATCAAGAACATCCTGGATACATCCTCAACATGTCCGGCTCCCATTTCCAGAGGAGGAAGGAGGACACTGTGAGCTTAGGAGTTGCGATTCTTGATGTACTGGGGACAGACCATGATCTCTGTGCATGGAGGGCAGATCCTCCAGGATCTGAAGCCTGCTTAGCAATCGCCTTGGCAGCTCCCCTAAATACCTGAGCAATCTATCAAGCCCCTTCAGTGGGGGGGGGGGGGAATGGACTCAGCCTCCGCCCACCCCCAAGGGCCAAAATTGTCCATCTGGGAATCCTAATCCGGCTCTCCGTAACTCTAGACAGCCGCGCTGCCTTTTCCTGGCCCTCCACTGTTCAGTGTGTTTCCAGCTTATGCGCAGCTTCCCCATTTTAAAAGCTTCAACACAAAATAGGCGGGTGTTTTGACTCTCCCCATTGGTGCCTCCCCCAGTGGCATTAGCAAAAGGCTGCTGGTCCCCGAGCTGGAAGAAATTCAACATCCTTGCTAACCCTCATCCTTATTCCTGTTATTCCCCTGAAGAAAAGTACAATTTTAGAAAGTGTGTGAAGTCACACCTCTTAATCTAGCCTTTTAAATTGTGCAGCTCATTTAATGCTTTACTGTCTTTAATGTTCTTCCTTTTATTGTTCTAAGGGTTTATTGTTTTAAATTGCCGTTTGCTGCCTTGATGGGCTTTTAGCAAATAAAGTGGTATAAAAATGTTAATATAGATCAGAGGTACATAAAGCCACACAATGGCTGTTAGCAGAGTAAGTCCCACAATCAATTAAATAACAAGAACTGCCATTTGAAAAGCAGCAATAAAAGAGAGAAAGCATGAACAGTGATAAACCGACTGAAGCCTTTTAAACAGCCAGTCTTAAACAACCATATGGCCTCAGTCTTACGGGGCCGGAGCTTGCTAGGAGGCGGGTGCCACCTCTCAGAAGGTCCCGCTCTGTGTCATTGCACGCTTCACCTCTGGCTGTCGGGGAATCAGAGCAGAGTCTCAGCTGCAGGAAGACGCCAGTCTGGGAAATGCCCCATGCTCAAAAACCTGTAACCCTGAAAACAGCTGCTCGAACTGGAGGCTAGAAACATGCTGCCAACTAGTGGAAATTGAATGAAATGGGCGTAAAAGTTGTGCACTCATCTTTTCGCACCTTCTCCTCTGTCCGAATCCTCCTCTAGGCTGGCTCAGGTGCTGCATGCCACAGTGGTTTAAGCTGCAGGTAAGCGGGACATGACTACCTGGGGAGAACTCCAGCCTACTCAGAAATGGACTTTGCTGGTGACATTGGTTCGCCTAGAGAGGAGGGGACCTCTGAGCATGTCCAGAGAGCGGTTGCTTTTCATCAAAAGCCAGCTGGAGAGAAACTCAAGCATAGCGCTGTTGAAATGGTGGCAGGCTGGGGGGAATGTAGACCTGCTGGGGGTGTCGAACTTTCGCTGCAATGATGGGACCTCTGGAGCTGGCCCGTCCTCTGTATTTGCCGGTTCTGAGACACTGGGTTGACTGGAGAATAAGGCACGGGGATGCCTCTTCCTTCACCTGCAGAAGCCAGCCTGACGAGCAGTCCAGTCCCAGCACAGGGGGTGGGACCTCAGCACACCTCAGGGCAGGGGCTAAGGCCGTGGGGCAGCCACAGCTCAGCCCCGGCCCCCTGAAGCTCCTTCTGGCTGCCTCGCTCTGCTGCTGTGACCGTGCCAATTTTTTGCTGCTGCCATGGAGGTCTTTCTGCCCTTCCAACCCAAAAGTCAGCTACCTGATGTCTGCTTAGCATGATGCCACTTGCTTGGGGCATGTACCCCTCTGTTTTAAGAGCAGTCAGAAGCAGGTCTGATTTCAAATCAAGGCATAAGAGAGCTTGAGGGAGGGTGGGCATAGCGGCACGTGTCGTAATTGTCCATCACTCCGTGGCATCTCATGTATTAATGGGTAGCAGTTTCATCTCGCTCTTCTCGAAGGAGGAAATATGACAGATCTTGCCTACAGGCTTGCCATCCAGAAGACATGGCACGAAAGGAAAGGGGATGACAGGGGAGGTGGAAAAAAAAACACAGGCCTTGATTCTTAGTTTCAGCATGCCAGCGTGGGCATCCCAGAAGGGCTGTTGCCGCCTCTCTGAAAGCCTCATGGAGTTCCAGGCGTGATGGAAGGAGCTGCTGCTACTTCTCGGCAGTGACAGCGAGAAGCGTGAGGGAGGGCCTTCCAGCTGGCAGGTAGGACAGAACAGCACCTGCCTGCTGCTGCTGCCTCATCAGATGGCCTTAGCAGATAGCAGGCACGAAAGGCACCCCTTCATGTCATGCTCTTTCCTGCTGTGCTGAGATGGAGTGCATTCCTGCGTAAATGAAGCATTTAAATAACCTGAGAACTATTTTTAAATATGTGCATATCCATATAAATGAGTATAAGTACCCATTTCTCAGAAAAGCTGGGCCTGCATTCAGAGCATCTTTTTCCAGGGTAGCTCCACAGAACTGGCCCTGGTATTCCAGAAGCACAGCCATGCCAAATTTTTCGGGATCCAAGTTCTGAAAGAGCCCTGGGTTTAACGGGCTGGAAATACTCCGACAAGACTGAGGCAGGGACATTTCTGCACAACCTGATTTGAAGCGCTTTCCTAGGATTAAAACACTGAATATCTGCAAATACTAAAGCTTAATGGGCTGGAGAAGATAATTTTCTGCATGCATAACAGTCTCTCCAGGTCATAACGAAGCTGATTGGATGCTGGCTTGAGTTGTACAAGCAGGAGAACATGTTGTGAAATGCATTTTAGAAAACAAATAAGCATACATCTCTCTCTTTCATCGTCTTTGTGACTGTCTTTTTTTTTTAAATTGACACGAACAATTTTAGAAGCCTTCTCTCTAGGAAGATTATACGCCATGTAGCCAAGTGAATCAATGTAGCGGCCTTCTGTTTGGTTTATGATCACAATCCAATGAAATACCCTGAGCATAAGCCCGCCTCCACATCCCCAAATCAATTGTCTTTCAGCAGAAGAAGAAATAAAAGAACATTAAAGGATCATTTCACTAGATAACTGCAGTTTACTCTGTGGCATAACTGTCCACGTGCTGGTCCAGAGCAGGACTAATGCAGGCACGAAATATAGTTCAGACCAACTTAGGCTGGGTTAAAGCAAGGCTTAGTTTAATAGTGGCTAACCAGGTGCACTGGAAAATTAGATATCTATAACTACAGAAGTGGATGGGAACTCAGCTCATCTAGTCCCCCTCCTCCCCCCACTGCAGGCAACCTTAAGCTAAAGTTTCCTTGGCAGTGGCTGCCCTGCTTTGGTTTAACGACCGCTTCAGAAGGGGAATCCACCCTTTCCCCACTGGGTTCCGCAATGCCACTTTTCAGGGTGGTGCATTGGTGACAGTGCTGGTCTGGGAAGCTGAAGTTCTGAGTTCTAGTCTCCACTTGGCTTCGAAGTTCACTGCGTGACTTTGGGCTAGTCACCAAGGCTCACCCTAAGCTACCTTGCAGGGTTGGGGGGAGAACACAGAACCATGTAAGCCTTCAGAGTTCCTTGAAAGAGGAAAAAGAGGGATATCAATGTAATCAACAGCATCATTTCTGTAAAGTTTAATAGAGATGCAGTATGAACAAGCATCCCTTGGGTCATGATGCAGTTCCCGGGTGTCTTATGTTTTATTGCTCTTGATGAGCTCCTCAACTCCCTCGGGAGGGGATGGCCAGGCAGTTCTGCAGCATCCTTGATTTTAAAGGCAGCTTCAGTCCCATGACTTGATTTCATTGACCCATGGAGTTGGAGGGGGGCCTCAAGGCACTTTCAACCCTTGCCATTGGACACTCCTGATTAAAAAGTCTAGCAAAGACCGGGCTAGGCAAGACTGGTCAGTCTGTGGGTCCCGTTGCCAAACCATTGGTGCTCTTAAGGTGGTCTTTCCAATGTCAAATCCAAGTGGCCTTTCTTCCAATTGGAGGCCATATCGAGAGAACAGATCTCTTCTGTCTTCCCCTTTCCAAGTTGAAGGCACTTGACCTTTCACCTCTGAATCATCCCATCAACAGCGAAGTGAGGAAAGCGCATCCCCTCCTTCTGCCTGGGAATCGGAGGTGAACCACTGATGAATCTGAAGGTCTGATGTAGTCCATGTGGCTGATGGACTTGGCCTCTGCTGGCTGTGATCCTCTTTTAAAAAGTCCCCAAGCAAAAGGCCATGCATTGCCTTCTGTGGCAATGACATCCATCTTTGAAGTATCCATTGAATGAGGCTGTTCTTTCTTCGTTGATTTTGAACCTCCAGTCATCTGTAATAGCCATGATAGAAGCTTTTTTCCTATGGTGGTCAGGCCACAAGTGGAATACTGAGAGCTGTTCTGGGTGCCACATTTTTAGAAGCATGTTGAGAAAAACGGGAAGGGGCTGAAGGGTCTGGAAACTGAGTCCTCTGAGGAACAGTTGAAGCAGCTGGCTGGAGCCAGGCTGAACAAGAAATGATTAAGTGGAGCATGGTCTTCAAATACCTGCAGGGTCATTGCAACAAAGGCTTGTTCTCTGTATGTCTGTTGATTCGGCCCAAGACACACCAGAGAGCCAAACCTCTCAGGATAATATGCACAAGAAAAACAAAAACTACATAACCATGGAAAAACTACATAAACTAGATAACCATTAAAAAAAGCATTGGGAAATATTGCTTTAAAAGTGGATGCTGCAATTCAGCTTTTAAGAGACTATCTGAACAGCTGAAAACAGATTGTTTTAAAGTGCAGCAGTATACATTCTAAAGACAGTCAAGCAATCAGGGCTTTGCAGGACTTGGGAGGATGGGAAAGAAAAACAAAGGCTTAGCCTGTTGTCGGAACAGGTGCAAGGTAGCCCTCTCTAGGAAGGGGATGCCACAATGTGAGGGTCAACACGGAAGGCATGTTGGAGTTCTGCTGATGGGTGGTGGAAATTTCAGGGAAAAGGAACTAGTTTGGGCTAATGATCTGAAGCTCCCTGGTATTAAGAACTGTTTTGCAGTGGAGTGGACCATCTTGGGAGAGGGTGAGCTCTCGGTCACTGGAGGTATTTTTGCAGAGACTAGACAGCCACTGGTCAGGGACGTGTGTGCAGTGGGTGGAGATGGTAAATGGACCTCCAAGGTACTGTCTGTTGTTACTTCATGTTGTTGATGCTTTTCTAGGCGTCTGTCCTATCATTTTCCTTGGGATGGAGTCTTACGCACACCTTGCTAGAAAAAGCCCGATGGAGCTCCTTGTGACTGACTTCTGAGTAGACATGTCTGGGATCTTAATGTACATACTGTCCTACATGTGGAAGACTCGTTGACCACTTAGCTTCCCCAAAAGGGCCCTCAACACAGTCAAACAGGCTCTGGAGCCTTCTGGATCTTTTGTGCTACCATCATCCCTGATCATTGGCCATGTTGGCTCAGGCTTATGGGAATGGTGGGCTTCCATGGGAGGTGGTTGAAGCCCCATTGGTGAAGGTGTTCAAGGATAGGCTGGACATGCACATGGTAGGCGTATCGTGAGCAGAGCTGGCTGGAGCCAGGGGTCAGAATAGATGGCCCGGGAGGCCCCTTCTGATGCGCTACGTTTCTATGAATGCTAGTGCAGGATGTCTGGAGGGGCATTAGGGACAGGAGGGCAAACATGCATCCTGGAAAAGGGCTTTTGTGCCACTTGGGGATGCTCAGGCATTACTCTGCATCCTACTTCAGATAGATTAAAAGGGGATCTTGGTGGAAAGAGATCCAGTGCGCCTTGAAAAATAAAACCCTTCGTACAAACAAGAGCAGAACACAGATGCACACATATATAACTCTGCACTGAATAAATAAGCTATTGAGAAATGCTTGAAAGCAAATCGATTGTGGTTAGCATTGATTTTCAGCTACTGAGCATTGTGCTCCCCCCCTTCTCCTTTTCCCCAGGCCAATTTAACAAACCTGTTTTTCCTTTCTCCTCTTGCACACCCCCCTCCCCACCAGAGCTAGTCTGTGTTCGAAATGATAGCAGGATGTCCTCCGCTGTGGTTCCCAGTCAAAACAAAATCTTCGCATTGTATAGACCAGAATAGCTTTTGCTGCAAGGCAATGCCTTTTGTTTTTGCAAATCTGGGATCATATCCAAGGAAGCGGGGGACCCAGTGTGGATAATGGTCAAATATTGCAGGATCATCCAGCTGAAATGCTTCACATGCCTCTGCAGTGTGCACAACTGTGTGTCTTGCCCAGAGATTCTGCCTGTTCATCTTCCGACGTGCCTGACCTCTGGCTATTTTGTATGCGCACAGATATTGTTTTGCTTCTCATTTCCTGGAGCAGTAGGAGGTTCTAGGGCTGCATGGGCTGGAGGTTGCTTCCTCGTGAGGAGGGAACGATAACATCCTGGAATTCAAGGCGCTTCGTAGGTCTTCTAGTCAGCCTTCCTCTGCCATACAGGGTGCATCTGCCACAGAGGTGGTTATCCATAGGCAGCAATCTCCCCGGGAGCTTTTCTTGGCATTAGCCAAGGTGCCCATCCCTTCCCGTTTAAATTAACATTTTCTTACTGGTAGCAGGGCTTGCTGTGAAATAGGTTCCTGTCAAGGCTGAAAACTGTAGCTTCAGACGGCAAGATTCTCCAGTTGCGCATGGCCTTTGGGCAGGTCACCCTAACCCTTGGTCTGTCCTGAGCTCCTGGGAGAGACTTCTTGGTGGTGGCCCCAGGGCCGTGTCTCCAGTTGCTGCCTCTCAGGGCCTTTGGGCATCCTTGACAAGTGGCTGTCCAGCTCTTCGTTGAAAGCATCTTCCTCTGCAATTTGAACCCTTTGGTTCAGGTCCTACCCCCTGGGGAAAGAGAATGGATTTCCTCCCACATCTATGGCAGCGCTTCCAAAACTTGGAGGTCACCACTGTGCGGCTCCCTCGTTGCCTGTTCTCCAAAGTCAAGCGGACTCGACTACCTCCCTCAACTCTTCTCATAGGGCTCGGCGGCATTTTGAGGCAGCAAAGTCAGAGTAACCAGGCAAGCAGTAGGCCAGGACTACAACCCCCATCATCGCTATCCAGAATAGCCAATGGGGCAGAAGGGTGTAGTCCAACATATCTGGAAGTCCCAGTTCCAGGGAGGCTGTGCTCAATGCCAAATGCAGGTGGATGAGATAGATGTAAACTTCTTCAGATACAGCCTGTTGGTCTAAATCTTTATTTCTCTCTTTTCCCATGCCAGCTACATCCATCTTACTGCATTTCTCTCTCTCTCTGCCCCCTCCCCTTTGGCCCACCACTCACACAAACTCTCTATTGCACTTAAACGGGAAAGGATGTCTTTTGTCAGCTACAAGGTGTCTGGCATTACAGGGAAAGTGTGTTTTGTGCTTAATGGTAGAAACTGTCAGATTGCTTCATGCGGAGAGGCAACTTGAATTTCACACAGAAATAATTGATGTTATTCCTCTGACCTGCAGAAGGCCTCCATTCTGCAGCTGAAAGAGGCTGAGCGAAGTATGTTCTGCACGGCCCATGCAGTGTAAAACCTTTCAGCCAGGTTCTCCCGGGCTGCCAACTGGCTGAACCGAATGCTTCCATAGGGCTCTGCCTGCAGAGACCCCTCTGTGCCCACCTGTGAGAGCCGTACACCTGGCATCCACCCCAAAAGAGCCCTTTTTTGCAGTGGCTCTGCACCTCTGGAATAAGCTGCTATCGAGAGACTGTTAGGCTCCATAATTTTAGGCTTGTAAGGAGACCCGGAAAACATGCGACTTTACTCCGGCCTTCTCTGTGTTGTTGGACTGGGTGGTAGCAGCATCGTCTGTCCGATTTTATGCTGGTATTGGATGGTTTTTAAGAGCACCTGCTGATTTTATTGCCAGTTCTTTTGTGCTTTCACTGCTGTTACTGCAGCATCAGCTTTTATTATTTTATTTATCTATTCGTTTTAATTTTTTACTGGGCGGGTTGCTGCCCTGAAAGGCAGCCAAGAAATATCAAGTCAATGCCATTTTGAGACTTCACACTATGGAGGCTCACACAGCACCCCTTCCACATCTGAAACACCTTCCATGCAGCAAACCAGCTAGAAACGTCCTCCCTGACCTGCTTTTGTGCGGGGGGGGGGGGGGTTGCACCAGGTAACTTCAGGTCATGGGATGTGACAGGTATAGCCCAGGTCAAGATTGTGATAATCCTGCAGAATCTGGCTCACTTCCTTGTGCTCAGCCCCAGCTCAAGAGGTGAGCTGCACCCAAAAGAGTCCGTGAAACCAGCAGGACTCCTCCGGCGCTTCCGGGCGACCGTCCTGCAGCAACACATGCAATGTCAAGCGTGTGGCTGAGAGATGCAACTTTGCCATGTTTGTGCAGGTCTGATCTCTGGTGGGCTCCAACATGGGTCCTCATCTCTCTCCGTGTCGTGTCAGACTCGGGATCGTGAGACAGAGGGCTGGAGGCCGAGCCAAGGCAATCCAGTGGATTCTCACCTCCACCTCCAGCGGGTTCCACATGGATGCTGCCATGTCCTCTCCTCTGCTTTTGCTCCTGCGATGCAGCTGTGGGGGAGGCAGGCAAGGAAGGGCTGGGAGTTCCTGTTTCCTACAGGTGTTCGGTTCTCTGTCAGAAGGTCCCCTGAGCCCCACCTGGAGTTGTTCTCGGGCTGCAGAATAGAAGGGAAATGGACTCCACTAAGGGGTGTGGGACCCCTGTGAAGCTGGCGCCTCTGCTGCACAGGGAGACCCGGGTTCTAGCCCCCACTTGGTTGTGAAGCTCCCTGGGTGACTGCGGGCCACTCACCCTGACCTACCCCACAGGGTTGTTGTGCGGACGAAGGGGAGCTATGGATGCCTCCCTGGGTTCCTCCCAGGAGCAAAAGCGAGCCGTAGATGCAGCAGAAGAGGAAAAGCAGCCCCATTCATTGGCCAGGGCTTTGGCTTCCCACTGCCGGTCAAAAGACGTCAGGCCCCATCCTCCTGATGCCCTGGGACTGCACAACCCTGAGGAGCAGGCTGTGGTGGAAGCCATTCCCGGAGGAGCAGGACCAGCATCGGGCATGGGCGGGTACCGGCTGAGGGCCAGTGGGAAGAGCCTTGCAGGTCCTTTTCCTTGTCACCACTTGCTTTGGGCTGGAGGAAGGTGGCAGCAGCGTGGGAGATGCCCCGGCATCTCTGCCCAGCTCTCCAGCAAGCGGGCGGGAGCAAATAGAAGAAGAGACGGTGGAGCAGGCAGAGAGAGTGGTGCGGCGGAGGTGGACCGGATGAGGAAGGGGACCACGGAGGGGGTTCTGCACAAGAGGTCTCAGAGACCCTGGATTAAGGGCTGCTGGGTTGCAGGCGCATGTGGGTTTGCACGGTGGAATAGTTCTGCTTGCAGTTCACCTGGGGAAGGACTTGGTTACGAAGGGGGCGTACGCACCGTCTAAATCAGCCACCCCAAACGCATTCCCCACTCCGCGTGTTGGACGCTGCAGGGCGCCAAGTCCTGGGAGGCACTTCTAGATCATAAAAGGAAATAGCGCCTGGAAGACACCTTGCATCAAAACCGGAGGAGATGCTTGACAAGAGCAAGGCTCTTCCGGTGCTTTTTGGAACTGGAGATTTATATCGCTTCAGGTCAAAGGTTCAGCTCGAGTGGCTTGAGGCAGGGCTCATGGACCGGGATTGGAGTAGCAGCCTTCGAGCGGTTTAAAATAAGCACGTAAAGAGTTTGTGGCGATGCCTCTTCTGACCCGGTGGGAATGTTCCAGTGTCCCGGGAGGCTGTGGAGCTGATTGAAGTGTCAGTATGACATACAGCAGCGTCTCGGCCAAGCGCCCTGCGGCAGAAGCCACCCGGTCTCAAAGGTGACCAGTGCGTCTGCTTTTGCAGTCATTCCTATTGCAACCTGATGGGCTGCAAAGAAGAGCTTTTCAAGAGCTGAGCTGCTAGAGAAACAGCAAACCTCTTCGCCAGATGTGAGTTGTGCTCCGAAGAGGCAAGCTCTTTGGCTTTGAGAGTAGCAGTTCAGAGCACAGGACTAGAACTCGGGTGATCTGGGTTCGAGCCCCCGCCCAGCCGTGGAGCTGACTGGGGGCCATTCACAGACTCTCAGCCCAACCTGCCTTGCAAGGGTGTTGGTTGTGTGAGTAAGACTGAGAGCAGCAGGGGGAGAAGGATGTAAGCAGCTTTGAGTGCTTTCAAAAAGAGAGTGGGGTATAAATCAAATATAGATGCTGTCTAGGTACAATGTGCAGAGGAATGCTTCATAATTCCAACATATGTCTGTTACACCGCATGGATATGCCTTTGCCTTCTGAGGAAGGCAAGCCCAAAGCTCCCTTGGATTAACAGCAGTGTTTTGTGCAGTTCTCTGGATCCTGGGCATGATTAATATTTTCCCTTTTTTGTTTCTCAAGCCAGGGGGGAAAAATGGAATCCTGCAGCCAGGTTCCTCAGCTAGTGCGGTGTGTGTTCATTATCTCCCAGCAAAGCCTAGGCAGTGATGTCTTCTTTTCTCTACTTCAGATGGCAACTGGCGAGCCTTGATTGTTTCCCCTTAATTATAGCATCTCAGTCGAAAACTTCAAAAGCTCTCTCAAATACTATTGTGCATTATGATAATGGCTCCCTCTCCTCTCCTTGATTGCTACATTGGGCTTGAAACAGAGCTCTCTGGATCCTCTGAGGAGGAGGCAAAGAGCCGCCATAATTCTCCCTACCCAGTTTATATGGCTTTTTGCTTTTAGCATTCATTCTTTGGGGAGTTCAGCTGCTCCGTTCTCCTCCACCTTCCCCCGCCTCTTTCTCTTCTCCATTCCAGAGTAATGCAGGCGCGCAGTTCCAAAAGGTCTGGAAATGAACGAGGGAGGCTTTTTTGCAGATTGCTGTCCAGGCTAGAAGCTTGCGAACTGGACTAGTCCAGGTGGACAGAATTAAAGCACAGCCTTCCTACTCTTTCACCCCTGTTCATCATTTACACATTTATAAAGCGCCCCATATTTGAAAGAGATCAGAGCAATGTGAAATCACAACACAAAATACCTGCAGTTACAGAAAAAGTGAATAGAGATTCATTTCCATGCGTGTTGTGACCAAGAGGGTCCTGTAACTTCCAGGAATGCCTGGAATTAGCTCTGCTGCCTGGGGCATGCTGTGAGGGCATGCTGTTTCCCCTTCACATGTGTAGGGTTGCCCCCTAAATCCCCAAAAGATTGACTGGGATTGACTCTGTCAGTTGGGCAATGCTTGGTGGGAAAGAAAGATCTTCAGCCAATTGTAAAAAAAAAGGTACGTGCAGAGCAGGTGTCATTTGTGAGTTAGCACCCACCCTGTACGGTTAGGGCTTTGACTAAAGGCAAGTAGGTAAATGGAAAAGAGGACACCAAGCATGATTTATTTTATTTATTTAGAAAATTTCTAGGCCGCCCCATTCACCGAAGCCTCGGAGCAGCTTACAAATAAATAAAATACATAAATAACAATATAAAATACACGTAACTATAAAATAAGCATGCCACTCTTGGTCATTTTGCCTGGACCTAGAAGGACGAAGCTGTTTATTGGGCTTAAAGTTAACTTCAGGTTAGGATTAGGAAAGCTTAGATCCCTCTGCATGTCTCAGCCTTGACTGGGTGGAAAGAGTACACGTTTAACCAGAACAACTGCAGTGCTTATTGTCTGAATGTACAGGGCTAAACTTGTGTATTAGTCAAGTCTACGGTGAATCTTAAGGTCAGACTCTGGGTTATGAAAACTCGTGTGCATGTCTAGGAGCTGAGACTTGCTTAGATTAGGCAGAAAAAGCAAGCAGTAAACACCCTCAGTGATGCTTTCTTGTAGTCCCCATACATTCAGACATAACATATCTTGTAAGTTTAAGAACTGCATTAGGAATAGACTCAGGCAAACTTGAGACTCCACGTATTGGGCAGGAAGCCTGAACATGGGTGACACTCAGCAATGTCTTTGGGAATCTTGTCTCCATGTAAGGGCATTATACAGTAGGGAGTAGGTTATGCATAAAGCATGGGGTGAAGAAAACTTAAGAGAGTGTGAATATGTAGGGCTAGCATGAGCAGAAAGACAATAGTGGGAATCTAGTCTGAACACATGGAATTCTAAGAGGGTCAGGATTAGGCGGATGAAGACTTGGGTGCCTGGATTAGCCAGGAAGGAGTACTAGTAATTAAAAAAACAAAACAGTGATCCTTTTGCAATGCTTTCTGGGAATTAAGCACAATCCTTGGGACTAGGGTTAAATGTCAGTGTAGGTTAAGGATTACAAAGCCTTAACTCTCCTGGGTTGGCCAGTAAGATTGAACAGTGAAGACCCATTCAAGAGGTGATTCTGGGAATCTTGCTTGAGTAAATACTGGTTTTAGGGAGCTGAAGGGTTTGGGTGAGACCTCAGGTTTTGATTTTCCTAATCCTAGAGTGTTCACATGTCTGGTGGCCTAGAAATGGATTGGATTGGATTGGAAGAGAGACATCAACAGGAACCCCTGCAGCAATGGGTTTGTAATATACATGCAATAAACTTGGACTGGAAGGTTATGATCAAGGGTAGGGGTTTGGAGAAGTTGGTTTGCAGTATAGCTGTCTGCAGTTCTGGAATTCCCCTGGGTCTCTAGGAGAAATAGTGAAGGGGAAGCACCTTGAAAGAGTATTTGGTGAGTCTTGAAGATATGCACTGGTAGGATTACGCTGAATCCTTAGGAACTGGTTCATTTGCAGTTAGAGTGGCCCGGAGCTAGGCTGGAGTGGCAGGAACAAGTGAGCAATGCAAAAGAAAGAGAAGCCCCTTCATGAATCCTTTCAGTTTGGATTTTGATTCATTGCCTGGGTGAGGCTCACGTCCGTCAAGGTTTGGAAACCTCGGTACCGCGTAAAGAAGTATAGCGTAGGAAGGCATCTTGATTGAGGAGTAGGATTAAGCTGTGAAGATGAACGTTCTCGGAGATGTGAAGAGCCCAGATTATTTGGATCCGGTCCTAATGATGAAATGCTGAGTCTTGACCAAGGGCCAGGCAGTTTGAAGGCAGAGCTGTTAGGTGAAGCTGTCTTCCTCTGCATCTCTCTCCAGCATTTGAGGCATGCAGCCACCCCTTCCATCCTCGGCTTCTCAGGAAGAAGCTGGAAGGGAGAGCAGTGGAACTGGTCCCATTTTAAAACTGAAGGTCAGCATCATCCATCCAGTGCGCAAACAGTAGATCTGACCTTTTGAAATGGTAAGCTTTGTCAGCGCTCCCATTGAGAGCTTGACCTAGGAGGTTGTTTAAATGTCACTTATGGCAAAATCCAGGGGACTAGGAGGTGTACCATTTATTATAAGCCACAATTTATTATTATTTTTATTTCACAGCAGGAACACCATTTGCAACTACTAATGAGGCTTTTGGAGGGCTTGTTAGGAAAACTTCTACTTACTGATCTGGCTTCTCTATTTCAGTCCCATTTTGCAGGAAACCTCAAGGTGCAAAGAGTTAACGTGGTCGTGCTTCCGTTGTCTCTTTTTCTGGGACCTTCCTCTGGAAATTTGTGGTCTTTATTGTTCTCTGAGCTGTGGGAACAAGGCAGTCACTTCTGAGTTGTCCCCCACAGAGAAAATATAGCACCGGAAAAGAGGGCAAAACTGGTGATTATTTTACACTATATTCACAGCTATTTATTTTAAGTAATTATTTCTATTATTTAAAATATTATACTTTAAGTAGAAATGCAGTACGTTAGAAGCCTTTTGAGCAGGTGTCTTTGGATCAGTGCACTGTCCTAGGTGCCTTGGAGTTCTTTTACTTAAAACTGATGTTGGACACCCTCTCTGAAAGAAGGTGGCTTCAAATAGAGGACTGTCCTCTGTGAAAGAGGACACATGGCTATCTTAGCTCTCCTTGGGAGTGTTCTGTACCCCCCCCTTTTTTTTTCTGGTGTTCCTTGGGTCTCTGAGCTTTAAGATGCTTCAGTGGTGCAAAGCTTTCCCATGTTGGGTTGCTTTTTTGGAAGATTGGTTAATACTTGTGTTGATTTACAATTGCCTGCTTTAAAGGTAGGTGGAGAACAGTATAAATATTCAGACTCCCAGTCATTGTAGAATCTTTTCCAGCAAGTCCAATCTTGTGTCTGGCCATTCAGGGCACAGTCCTCCTCACTGAAGGGAACAGGGACACCCACGGTGCTCGTTCACCCTGGATTTCATTTCCTGAGAATGCCTTTTAAATGATGTTACTGTGAGGACTGATAGGGCAAAATTTCCAGGGCTCAGTTCCCCACTTCATTCCAGAAGTGAAATCTTTCAGCGAGGAGGAGGAGGAATCTCCACTCTAGCCACACCCGTGTGTGCAGTCGTCGACCCCCAAGAGCGCTTCAGCCACTTCAGGGTAGAAATGAAGGCAAAAGATTCTTGCTCCCTTCCATTGTGGTTGACCTCTGGGCTGCAACATAACGTCTTCAGGGTCTGAACAACCCGCGTTCCACTGTGTGCTCCCTCCATTCATAGAAACAGGTGACGGCCGAGCCCTGAGCACTTAAATCAAAGGAAGAGGTGCGACTCACATAGCGGCCCATGGAGGATTTTAATGCAGTCCGGCGAACTGACGCCTCCAGCCAGCGGGAGGACTCCAGTCTCTCTTCTCTCTAAAGGGTCCTTCCAAAAATGGACTGGTTGCTGGGCTGGCCCTTCTGGCAGAGTGAGCTGGCACCACAGGTGGTTACAGGCTGCTCCCCCCTGGCATTCCACTGTACCCCACACCAACATTATGTTTCTCCTGAGCTGGCGCCCTGCCCAGGGGCCCTGCTAGCTCATTTGTCACTGCTGCTGGCTGGGTAGCTGACAGGGTCATTTATTCCCCACATGCCACTGGGGAAGGTCCCTGCAGGTGGGGGTTTGGTGATGAAGGACGGAGCTTTGGGCCCCATGGCCTGGCCTGTGATCCCTAGGCTGGATAGGTGTGGCAGAGAAAGCTGCTCTCTTGCTAGTGCTGAAAATTCCATAGCCCATCCAGCTGGTTTTGCTCATGGAACGGGAGTGGGGGCCATCCTTTTCTTTGCCTCAAGCACCCAAATATCTTGGAAGAGCCCGGACTGCTGTGGAAGACTCAGCTGCCAGTCTGGTTGGATTCCATATAGGAAATGGGAGGGGAAATTTTCCTCTCCTTTGCCTCCGGCAGGAAAATATTGGAGGGCAGCCCTGGGTAACTGACAGGGGAGCGATGGCACATTTAGCACTCCATCAATGAATGGTGTGGATGCTTTTCTTTGATGATGAAAAAATATAAAGTCTTGAGGCACATGACAGAAGTGAGGAGGGTAAGGCGCTCTGGATGCTTTAATCTTCTAAAACTGATCCCCCCTCACCCCAAATTCAAAGAATCCTGCCTAGAAAGATGCAAAAGCAGCTATTTATATCACCATTCATGATCCCACCTCCGTTCCACCTCCTTTTCCTCCAGCAAATGCCGGCTTTGTAGATCTGTGAAAGACCATGGCCTGCTGCCGTGAATCTGAATGCTAAGCCCTCATCACCATTTCAAAACATTATGGAAATGTCGTGGCAACTGTCTTCTTGGTATCAGGCAGCCGTCTCAGCAATATTTGTTAGTGTTGTGATAAGAACACAGGCTGGAAGGGGGAAAGGGAGAACAGAAAGGTTGGCATCACGGGACAGAAGCTACGAGCAGGAACGGCTGCATCGCTGCACAACGTGGGGCTTCCATGGATTGTTATAGCTTAGATGGAGGTCCTTATTTACGCTGTTGCTTCCCCCCGTTTCTTGTAAGCAAAGGTATCACATTTGGAGCACTGCTCTCTAAACGCAGACTCCTCTCCTGAGTAAATGGATGTGCGACTTTCCTGCAGAGAGGGGCAGTTTCAGAAGAAGTGACAAACTGTGATGTCACGGGAAGAGGACGGGGTGGGCACCAGGTCACCCTTCGCCCAATTTTCAGGACTTAAGACCTGACATTTTCACACAGTGTAAAGCAACCTGCTCCCCTCCAAATATTTGAAAGTACAAAAGGCCAATGACCAGGAGAATCCGTACGACTTCATTGCACAGTGCAGAATCTTGGATTTGCTTCTGAGCACATTACACTCCTATTACTTTTGCCTCTCTTCTAAAGCAGGAATGAGGCACCTTAGGCCTGGAGCAGGAAAATTTGGCCCTGTGAGGCTTCCCAGATGGTCTTACCCCTTTCCTCTGGCCCCATTGCCTGCTCCCAACCATCAATCATTTGATGATTTCCCAGCTTTGTGGCAGATTTCCCCCTCCCTTTCTGGAATGTCTCTCTTAAGGCTTGATTATTGGTAGAAAGAACTGTGAACTCTAAAGTGCTGCCGAATTTCGAGCAGACCCCAACACTGCTGAAATCCAGAGCTTCTACAGAACTTAACTGCTTTCTCAGCTGAAAGAGCTTCTGTGTTCTTTCTCCAAGGGGCTGTGGGCAGCCCAGGTGCCTTCAGGTCACCAAGAGAGCTTGGCATCTGTGCAGGGATCTGAACTTGGCTCTCTCCAGCATCAGTTCAACACTCTGCCCATTCCACATACCACTGGCTTGGGACTTAGCTGTGGTCACCTCTTGGCATTCCAAGTGCTGATGGAAGTCATGTGAAAGTCTATGGCATTCTCCCCACTTCTAATTAAACACCAGCTTTAAGTGTCATCAAAGAGCTCGGAATGTTGAAGAATACATAAGGATGCACTTGAGATGACAAAAGCTTGCTTTTTCATTTATTAAAGGCCCCTTCTGGCTCAAACACACACCGGAGCCCCAAAACAAAAGGCAATATGTTTCTGCTCGAGATGAATTGCCCCAGGGATTATTTGAGGACAGAAGAACGTGCAATGTGTTGAGTACTTCACTGCAGAGCCTGGCATTTTATAGCTCAACTAGCTCTTCCCTTAATTCCCCTTTTGTCAGTCTCTTTACAGTGGTCTCCTTAAAGCGGTGGGTCTAATGGATGACAAATTGATAATGGATGGCCGTCTGCAGGGCCCCTTCAACCTGCAAAACCATCTCCTGCATTGATAGATGGTTTGGGGGGATGCCTGCTAATTGTATTAAATGCTGAAGCAGGGCCTGGGGGTTGCAGCTGGAGACATCTGAAGGGCACCAGGTTGGGGGAAAGGCTCAGTGAGGGTGGCTGGCTAGGAAGGAGGAAACCAGGGTCCAAATCTGCCGCCATTGCATATACATGAGCATCTTTACGACCATGAAATATTCACAACTCGAACATGAAAATCTATTAAGGATTGCAGCGCTCTTCATTCAGTCTAAGTGATGTAGTAATAATGTTGACTGCTCACTCAGATGCATTATCAACCCAGACATGAATCGGTTATCCAGCTGTTAAACTTAAAAATGCTGGGGAGAAAGGGCACGGGGGCGGGGGGACTTCAGTGGGGGACTTGCAGGAGAGGACTTACAGTCAGCAGTTGGGGGGCCCCTTCAGCAGGGCAAAGGGGAGGGTCCCCAAAGGCAGCTGGGCTGGCTTGCCCCTTTTGAAGTGAAAGCTGAACTCTCTGGATATTAGACAGGCAAAACAGCAAGCTGGGAGCTGTAAGACCCGGTTTCCCCTGTCCAGACATGCGCAGGGCTCTTTCGACAGTGCAGATGCCCTTCCCCGCAGAAGGAACCTTTCCTCCAGCAGTGTGGCTCCTGCCCAGAGGTTGAATTGGGTGTCAAACTAATTGGGTGTTGCTGGCGTTGGTTTGCCTCCCAGAACAGCCCCATATCAAAGGCTGGACGAGCTCAGATTCCTAACATTTGGGTACCCAAGTGACGTGTCCCTCCCGTTGGCAGCTCTCTTGGGATTCCAGCTCTGCTCCAGCTGGGCTTTCTCGACAGCATGAGGTAAGACTTGGAAGTGCGGGGAGGAGCCTCGACCGAGGACCCATGGACTGGTTCAACAAGCTAGCAGTCCAGATTTGGCTGGGGGTTGCCCATCCGAGTCTAGATATGGACATTTGAACGTTGCTTTTTCATTTGACTCGAAGATTTGCCCACTGCCTGGGTTGAGCATGGTTTTGGGCGCCATCTGCCATCCACATCAGAACCTTTCTAAGCTTGCCGTGTGATTCACGGAAAAATGGGCATGGAAGCAACGGATTGTGTTGCAAAATGCAGCATGCAATCACTTCAACGTGAGAAGAATGCACATACTTCAAAGGCGCACAAACTGTATGGGTGCACTTGGAAAATGTGCATGAATTTTCATGCAAAAAAGAAGAAGCCAAGGTATATCAGAATCGGATATATCTTGGCTTGTGGCAGAGTGAGCTTCGAAGTGGATTTAGGAGGACTTTGGCCAGAGTGTTACTTGTATACATACTGCAAGCCTAAAATCATCTAAGTCCACCACTCTGGAGACCCTTGGTGAGCTTACCTAGTAGTAATAGCTACAAGCTGCCATTTAAAAATTTCCATGATGTCCTAGAATGGTGCCACATCAGGATCTGCTGGTCCTTTTGGTAAATTGCTTCTCACCTCTGGTTACAGTGACCCTGTTTTAAGAGGCATCTCTCATCTAAGCCATTGTAGGGCAGTTGATTCAGGAAAGTGGATTTTGATCACTGTTCATAACAGCCATTATTCTCCCCTTTCAAAATATGTCATCTCCCATATTAAGAGCAAACCTATTAATAGGATCTGCCTGTAGCCCAGAGGATCCCGCCTGTGCCCAACAGGAGGGTGTCTTCCAGCTTGCATGTTTGCCCAGGGTTTGCAGAAGAAGAAAAAAATATATAAAGGGGGTTGCAGAACTACAAATCGGCTCCGTGAAAGTTAATTCTGCTTGGTGGACGCTGGGTGCTAGATCACTATTGCGGGAACGGTGTGCAACAGAATTGAATGGCTACAAGGTTCCGGTGGCTCGATTCGGCCAGCCAGGAACTGAGTATTTCTTGCATCTTTCTTGTGTCTCAGACCATTTCCTTTCCTGTTCAGCCAAGCAGTGGAGGCCTGCGTGCCACACGCTGGCATGGAGCCAGTTGGACAGGAAATGCATGTGGACTGGTTTCCTTGAAGTTTGTTCACTTACTTCGTTTCGAATCAGTTTAAGAGCAGGAGGAAGTTGCCTGCTGGGCTTTTGTGTCTGGGTGGCTGGACAGTGTCCACGTGGTGTCCTGAAAGGTGAGGCGGTGACACTTAGCAGCCCGTGAGGTTCTTGAGGGGCACCAGAAGTTGTTCTCCTTCCTCGCACCTCTTTTTGGCTGCCCCTTTTGTGAAATGACACACATTGGGGAACATACTTCTCTGCCATTTCTGGGAAAAAAAAATGTTTATTTGAAGTATTCTTATGTGGCTGCTCAACCCAAGAGGCTCCTGGAATGACTAGGTTATAATCCACAAAAGAAAGCAGTCCATGTTTCCAGGCTTAGCATCTGAAAAGACACAGCTTGCAAGGAAAAGGGAACATGGAGGGAAGAGGGGGAAAATAGTTCTTTTAGCAAGGGCGATAGAATTGCCCCTTTCTTCCTCTCATCACTTGCCTCTCACAGTGATGGTAAAGTACCAGCTGGGGTGTGTGTATAAAAATTTGAATCATGTTTATTTAAAAAAAAATGTGAAAGAATAGGAAGGTACTCAACTACACATATATGGCATTGAATAACACCACATTGTTTTTGTTGTTGCATGTTGTCTCTGTCTTGTGGTGACCCTATGAATGATTACCCTCCATAACATCTGGTCCTTGGCAGTCCTGCTCTGCTCTTGTAAACCAACCCACCGTAGCATCATAAAATCCAGATTAAAATCAGATGCTAAAACTTATTGCCAAATTATAGGATGGCCATGTATGCCCACCCTCCAAAAAGGAAATGCATCATCAAAAGAGAAGTAAAAGACACTGACTTGCATGTTATCTGAATATGCTCATTTATATGCATAGATACACATTTGGAAATAATTCCTCACATTGAACTAGAATTCATCTCACTGGGAGGGGAAGACTGTGACCTGCGGCACCTCTTAGCCTTTGGTCCACATGCTGCAAATTAAGATTTGTTTCTTTCCCTTCTTATGGTTCCTTATATTTAAACTGGAGTTGGACTGAACAAATCAAGGACTCTTTCCAAATAGGATGGCCCCCAGCCCACCAAACAGAGGAGTGTCTTCTGGAAGGAAGGACAGATGGCCACCCTAGCAGGCCCACTGTTTTGCTCCAGGTCTTTGCCATTCTCTATTCTTATAGTTTTGATTGTTCTACTGCTTTCCTCTGCCCTTTTCTGTGTTCACAGGAACCTTAAAGTGGTGTTCTTGACTTGGAAGGCCTTTGTCATGTCCGGATCAGGTTTGGGAAAGCTAACACTGCCTCCAAGCATGCAAACCTTCCTTGAAATCCTCTTCAGGGGTGTGTCTCCTGCTGCCCCCACAGCATTGAGTGCCCCCGCAGTTATCAAATGCTGCTTCCCAAGAGGCTCACTTTGTGCCTGCCTTGATACCAATTCAATTTAAGAATGCTTTCTTTCCCAGGGCTTCAAAATTCTGCTGTAGTCCACTTCATATTCTCTGTTGCATGGGTCTTATCCTGCATCATGGCTGATTTAAGTTTTTAAATAATTTGTAACTTGGTTTAATTGGTAACTTTAAAATAGTGATGCCTGGATCCAGCCCTCTGGCCCAGCGAGCTCTTGGCCTGCGTAATATCACTGAATGCCAATACTTACCAGTCGGGTGGTCCATTGTCATCCTTGGCAGCCCTTTATTTGAATGGCTGTCCTTCTTCTGTTTGAAAGTATTTGCTATTGGAAAGTCTTCCTAGTCCAACTAAAGATAAACCAGCCTAAGAAACGAGTCCAGCGGCCTGTAAACAAGCCCAGACAACAGGTCATGCGTAACTTTAGACTTCTGCTTTAACTTGAGCCTTAGTTCTTTGCTAAACAAATAAAAGAATGTACACGATAGAGGTTAGTGTACCACAATTTTAGCAGGAGTGTGTGTGTAGCTGGGGGGAATCCCAAGGAAAGAGCGAGAGAGGTTGAGGCACAGCCAAAGTCAAAAGCCAGAAGAACAGTCGAGCAGAAAACAAAGTCAGATTGGAGTCCAGGAATCAGTAACACCAAATGCACAGCAAGGTCAAGGACCAAACAACCTTCCAAGAGTAGAGCTGAAGATCAGGTACTGTGTCCACCAGCTGTCAAAGTATGAGTGAGAAGTGATATTTAGACAGCTACTCAAGTCCCAGTCAGGACTCAGCTGCATTGTGTTAGAGGCTTGACAGAAGTCCTGCTCATGAGGAAAGCCCAACTCATGAATAATCCTGTTCCAGAAGCCAGCACTCACCTGGCCACCATCCTGTTGTGGATCTTAAAGTACTAACATCTGGGGATTAGTCGGTCTTGCTCAGAAACTAAGCATTGCCTCTTTGGGAGACTGATGTGAAGGTAGCACCCTACTTCTGTGTGAGTGTGTGGGGGGGAGGGGTTTCCTATTTACTGTCTGTGTGCAAGTGGCCACCCTTGGCACAAACTGTGGGTCAAAGATGGGGCATATTTTTAAAAACACGCTGCTCCCAGTCTCCACTCTTCCTGCCGTCTGAGTGATGGATTGCTCCTCTTCAAAGAGTCACGAGGAAGGCTTGAGCTACACTTTCCAGCTAGAGTGGACAAGCCCCATTGCTGCTGACTTGTCAGGCAGTATCTCTTGCAGAACTTCCCGTTAATCTGTTGCTATCAACAGCTCTTCAGCGAGGCCAGCGGGACGCAGGAAATGCAAAGCGAAGCAGCAGGGCTGACAGTCAGCTGGGAAGCAACGCTGTTGGAAAGAGGATGGTGTTGAGGCAGGAACTGGAGGGAAAGCAGAGCGCCGACTCCTGCCAGCTATCTCAAAACTGGAACATCCCTGAAGAGACTTAAGCATGAAGGCAGAGGCAGGCATCCGATTTCAGCCTGAGTGGCAGTGTTTCCTTAGGTTTGGGGTGGGGGGGCTGAACTTAGCTCAGGACTTTAGGGGTCTCCTGTTATTCATCTCTGGGGAAGAGGGCACTAGTCTGCATAACATTTACACATGCAAATTATGCGTAGCTGCAAATTTAGAGCAGAATACTGAAATCTCCCCAAAATTCAGAGCAAGGAAAGTGTAGTACGTACGTGTGGCAAATCACGCAACCGGTGAATCTCTTACATGAGACCAATTTGTACAGCGTGTGATCACTAATACCAGGGCCTTTAATCATATTATTCTTCCGTTCTTGCTCTGACAGCTCCCCTTGTATTTGCTTAATAAGCCAGCTTTGTCAGCCCGAGCTGGGACGGATTGTCGTCTTTGTCCTGGTTGTAGGATTCTTCCATTCTGGCTTTTGCTGAGGTGCCTGCTAGGATTCTCCAAACTGCATTCGGGCACTGGCGAAACATCCACCTGCTTAATCCGGTAATGTGCCTTTGGTACAGCCTGTCCTGGTCCTGGAAATCTGGAGGAAAAAAGCCGGCTTTGAGGAAGAAAACAGTACGTGCTAAGAAGAAGCTCTTGGGGAGAAAAAGCATGTTTGTAGTCTAATCAGGCCACTGATATTGATGGCTGGTGAAGGGATTTGGGAACTTCTGGGTCCCTAAGGCAGAGTGTTAACAGGCATGTAAACATACCGGTTTCTCTTTCTTGGAAAGCAGGTTGGGTGTCCACACGCCCTGCTTTGGGCAGGGCAGTCTTCTCTTTGAAGGCATCCCGTTGAAGGAGCAGTGCTGGCCCAAGATATTTTGCTGCCCAAGGTGAAAGACAAGATGACACTCTCTTCATGTATGAAATCCGGCAGCTGGTTTTCTCTTGCACGTGGGCAACCAGGCAGCATCCTCTACCATGGCTGAAGGGGGCAAGCTCGCTGGGAGGGCAGAGGCTGAGCCATGTGGCCCAAAGCTCCCTTGCTGCTGCCTCCCAGCATCTGCCACCTGAGGTGCCTGCTTCACTCTGCTTGCAGGGAGGACCAACCTGTCCAAATTTGGTTTAGAGATAAAGAGCCATGGGGTGGGTGAGTCCAGAGAGCAGACTGAGGTCTCCTGGTCAGCGTCTTCCCTGCCGTGGTGCCTAAAACCAAATAATCATTGCTGTCTATGGATCTGCCCCAACTTTACCCAGTGGGGTGTCCACCAGTTGCTTTGGACCACAGCTTCCATCAGCCCAGCCATCATCCTGGGAGTTGTAGTCCAAAGCTTGATTCATACGTGTAAGGGTTAGGGCTTGGAGCCAGGGGACGGAGAGGGAAGGAGCCAGGATTGGCCCCAAGTCCTTGTTGCAGTCTAGATGGCAAGGGAGGCACGGAGGCCCTCTAACCCTTTGTGTGTTCCCTGCCCTCCACTCGTTGCCTGAAATGTAATTCATCAGGCCAAAGAGAGATCCTAATTAAACTTAAAACACATCCTTATTATTCTCACTTGCTAGTGGCCCTGCTGCTTGCTCTTGAAACAGATCTAGATGGACCTGAGAGGAGGGGTGGATGAATAGGGCCCTTTGGCTTGCTCTCAGTTTCTCGTTTTTTTCTGTTTGTGAGTTCACATCAACACTGAGGATTTTTTTATCAGGTTGGCATGACTTTTCTCCTGATGCATGCTTTTCTGTATGCAGTTTTGCCTAAAGTAGACATTTTGGGCAAGCGGAGCCCCTATTTTAGAATACTGTTTTCAGAAATGCGTGCATTTTTGGTGCCCTTTCCCTTAATGCACACTTTTTCAATGCTGTGATTCAAGACCTCCACCGAAAACTTCAGGGAGGGCAGCTTTTGAAGCTTGCCTGCATTTCGGTTTGCATCTTGGTTCAAAAGCTGCTGTGCAGATTCCCACTTGGCTCGGGGGGAGCAGGGAAGTCTGAAGTCTGATTCCGGCTAATCAGTAAGTGCTGGGGTTGAGCCCTGCCTTCAGAACGACACTGCTGTGCTCGGACTTAATCCCTTGGAGCAACTTGCACCCCCGGGGGCTGCGTGCAACTTGATTCGCACACTTCCTACAGATCGCGGGTTTGATCTCCCTCTCTCGCTGTTGCCCAGGGTGAGCTTTCCTGCCAAGGACAGAGGCTGAGCGTCGTGGCGTGGCGTGGGGACACTCTGCACAATGCTTTTGGAGAAAGCCGAGAAGTCGCCTCGCCTCTTGCCAAGTGCTAACAGCATGACATCTGTTCCGCCTTATTGTCCGAAACACCCCCGCCCCACAAGCCTTTATTAAATACCAGAGAGAGCCCTATAAATCCAGGAAAGGCTGCTAGCTCCGTTTTGATGAGACGTCTTCCTCCTCATGCCAGAGCGGCCTCTTTTAAACCAAACCAAACAGATCGAGAAGAAAGACGAGGGGCGGGGGGTGGGAATCGACGGTGTTCTGTTTTTGCTGCTGACTGTTAGCCAATGTTTCCATGACACTGAAGTAAGAGCCAAGATAAATATTTAATTATGGAAACAACCTGATAGTTAAAACTTGAAAACAGAAGTAAGGCAGAGGAGAGGGAAGGGGGTGTGTGCGTGAAGGAAAGCGAGGAAGTATGGTAGTCCTCACACTTGTTTCCTAAAGCCGTGACAGGAGCCTCGTTTCCGATTGTCAGGACTATTTTGCTCCCAACAGCTGGATCTGCACAGATGCTTTTCTCCCCGGGTGGGGGAGCTTGGGAAGAGCAGCATCCGATGGTAGAAGCAGCGGTGCTGGCCCTACCGTTGTGAGGAAGGGTGAAGTGGCCTCTTGCGGGGTGGGGGGGCGGTTCTGGGGTGGCACTGAAAAGCGGTGACTCAGTTGATATTGATATGATTGGGCTGGAGCCAGACTCAACATTAAACCACATCCATTGACAACGATGGTCAGACTGATTAGGACATACTGATTTCAATGGGTCTGCCTATCCTACTGTCCTGTAACTCTGCTCTGGATGTACTGCAGCGGGTCTACTCTAGAAGAGGGCAACATGAGGTCCTCTGGGTGTTTTTGAATACCACAGCTCCCATCATTCTTCACTAGGGCTGTGCTGGCTCAAGTCAATGGGAACAGAACACAATAGAACAGATTGGTGGTAGAGCTGGAAGGGCCCTATAAGGCCATCAGGTCCAGCCCACATGTGGTCATCCATCCAGCTGTAGGCCTGTGCCTTTTCAGCTTAGCAAAGGTAATGCGACATGCTAGCTTGATGGATCGCTATGTGGGCAAGGCGTTCTCGACCAAACATCTGTTGTTGCTCCCACAAGTTGCTCCCACTGGCCTCCTTTATTCAGCCGAGTCTAACAACCTGCAATGGATATATACTGCCCCACTCACACTGGATTCACTACCCTCCATTGAGTCTTGTTGATTTCAGTGAGTAAACTCTAAGCATGACCAAATCTTGAATACCAAGCATTATAGTTTTATCATCAGGAAGGGAGAGAGACACGGGCAGAATGACTGGAAAGATAAGTTATTTCCACCATCACGTTTGCATTCCTAGGACATCCTAGTTCCCAATGAAACACATCACCCGTGTTTCACTAGGCATCAGCTCTCTTTTATCAGATATTGTTTGAAGGAACCTACACTGATAGCTCTACTAAACTTACAGAAATCTGAAGAGAAAAGGATTACATTGTTTGAAAGGATCTTGAGTTTCGTTGTATTGTAGTCATGAGGATTAGCTGCATGGAACTCCTGTCAGCTAATTCAAATCCCCCAAAATACCTAACTGTACTTGACATTGCTCTTCTATCCCTATTGACAGTTAAGATTAGATTACCTCTGGTCCTGACAGGAAGAAAATTGATACATTTGAAACCTGACGCTGGAGAAGAGCTTTGTGAATGCCCCGGACCAACAAAGACCAACAAGAGGGTCCTAGATCAAATCAAGCCAGAGCTTTACCTAAAAGCAAAAACGGCAAACCCAAGGCAATCCTAATTTGCAGATGTCATAAGAAGGCAAGATTCTCAGAAGACCAATATGTTAGGGAAAATCGAAGGAAAGGGAGGTCAAATGAGGGATGGAGGGACTCCGTAAAGGAAGCCACAGCCTTGAACTTAGAACTGAGGAGGGCTGTCATTCCATGAGATAGAACAGTGAGCATGGAGGAGACTGTGAGATGGCACTAGGGCTAGGAGGAGTAACTTCTCTTTCAGAATCAGCAAACAATTCAGCAGCATGGTCATTCCAATGACCCACAGGTTGGGTCTCATGTCGGTCCAGCTGGGGACGAGTTTGTGTGAAATAATGCGTACCTAGAAAAATCAGCATATATGATGTCGAAGATGGTGCTTGAAAGATGGTGTTAGTTTTCCCCCATTCCCCATTTTTCTACTAGCAGAATGGCTGCTCTGTTTTACATAGTTCGTATAAAAGCAAGAATAAATCTGCTATTTATTCTAAAGAAATGCAAGGCAGCCTGCAAGTGATTGATGGAGATCTTGATCATATCCATGTTTAGTTTAATTTATTAAAAAAATATATCCCATCCTTCACGGCAGCGTCTCAGGACAGCTTACAAAATGTGGTTGAAAAAGTCTACTTTGGAAGGCGGTGCCGCCTGACAGACTAACCAAGGTGGCAAAAGGAAGGTGGCATCATTCCATGTTGTCCTGGATGACTTGTTACTAAGTCAATCTTTGCTGCTTGTGCACTAGAGAAAAATATTCCAAATACAAAAGATGCCCCAGAATGGGTGGAAGAACCAGGGATTCTTGACTTGGCTGAAGTCCTCTGAACTTCATCTCAAAGCTTGATTTGGCTCAGGGCCAAATGGCTTTGTTTGTTTCATTTGAATGGGAAATGTTACGCATTTTCCAGAACATGCTCATTTTTCATGTTAAGCATTCTTAAAAGTGCATGTTTTGTGAATCAGAGACAAGCTGGGAATTTGCAGGCCTTTTTGGAGAATATACACTCTGGTTCACAGACCTGCAAATCATTTTCGAGTGATTTACAACCAGAAGCAAAATCCTCATATATTCCGACGGGGCTGGCTGTTGAACGGCCCTTTCCTGCTGGTGTCCTCTGCTGTATTCGAGGGCATTTTCGCTTAGGACACACCGGGCTGGGCCAGATCCTGCTCCACCACTGAGCCCACCCTGCTCCTCTCCAGCACTTGTCTCCTGAGGCAGCTTCTTCACTGGATGAGCTGGTAGGACTGGACCGGACCTTGGCGCTCAGAGCTACCCTCCCACTGGAAAGGGTGCAATAACGAGTCACAGCTGGAAATTTTGGCTGCCCTTGCAAAATGCTCTGCCATCAGGCAGAGTGAGGCCAGCCCTCTGGACAGCTGGTGCTGAGTGTCCTAGAAGGGCAGAAATGGTTAGTTATTTAGTACTGTTATTGCATTTTTATTGCCAGGTCGGGGAGAGGTGCTTGTGGGAAGTTCTGCTTTAGATGCCAATGTAAGGTGAGCAGTCTGAGGTACTTTCCATCCTGACTTGCATGGATAACACAGTTTGCTCTTCTTCCTTGGACTGCAAGATATCTTGGGCCAGCCTACCATTAAGGGGCTGCAAATTGTTTATAAATATATATTTTACAGCGATAAAAATGGTGTTGTTGCTGCTTCGAATTTCTGCCAGGGGCCTGCAAGATCTTAAGTCATTTTTGGCGATAGAGACTAACAATTTGTTTTAGAAACAAGAGCAGAAAGGGCAGAAGGGTTGTTGGGAGGCTGTAGCAGAGGGAGAAACATAAGCTTGATTTATTGCTTTAACTGACACACCAATTCTCTTTGTCTCTCGAACTGTTTCCATCCAAGATCTTTGTAATATTGAAAACTGGTGTGTGAATTTGGTTTCCTCTTCCCTCTTCTTCCTTCTTTCCTTTTGTGTTACTGCTTCAAGAATTTTAGTCTGAAGGAAGGGACTTAACAGAAGCTGCTCTAGGATTCTTTATGGCTGAAGAACAGGATGATACCAGAATTTTCTCTGAATATGGCTGACTAGCATAGTCACTTCTTGCAATTTTCCAGTTTTCTTTGGGTTTTTTTGGGGGGTGGGGGCAGGGCAGTGAGAACCACTGGACAACTCTTTAGAAAGAAATATCAGCCCATGTCGAAATTGCATCCCCTCACTGGACCAGGCATCTTTCTTCCCATGGAGGGCAGTCAGGGCAGCGGAAGAAACACATTGGCGAACGTTCCATCTGCTGTCAGCACAGCATGGAGCAAATGGAAAGGATTGCTCCATTTAATTTGTTTTTTCAGAACTGGTCCACGTGGGGTGGGGGATGCTCAGGCGATACACCAGCACTGCAGCTCGCGTGCCTTTCTTGTCTGCTCCTATCCTCCTCCCACCCTTTCGTCGTCTTTGAGGAGTTTTTAACCGTTCCATTGAAAACATGCTGCTTGTTTGGATAAAAGCATCCCCAATGACATCCAGAGACCCACACTCGTTCTCTTCAAAGGAGCAGTTGGGGAGAATTTATCGAACTGACAACTCTCTCCCCACCTCCTGCAAGGCATCCTTCCCCCTTTCCCCACTTCCCTTGTGAAGTCGCAGAATGGATGCTGTATGGAAGGAGCTAAAAAGCAATAAATCCCCTCTCATTCCTCTCTGCTCTGAAAGGTGGTGGTTTTAAAATAATAATCCAGAAAATCAAAATAAAATATGGCCTCGAAGAGAAGGTTGGCTGGAGCACATGGACAGACCTTACTTCAGTGCAGGCCTCCACCGGAGCAGCCCGCTCCCCGCAGGATTCCAAACTTTAGGCAGCTGGGCTGACCCGGATCAAGAGACCCTTCCTGGCAGTTTTCAAGAGCAGCTCTTTCATAAAGGAATGGCCCTTAACTGCTTATTATTATTATTATTATTATTATTATTATTATTATTATTATTATTATAGCATTTCTATGCCGCCCCTTGCCGAAACCTCGGGGCGGCTTACAACATGATAAAATACATTGAAATACAATAGTACATAATAAATTACCATTAAATATAACAATACAAAAAATACATTGATTTACAAGTACAAAATTAAAATTATCAGTATAAGATAAAAATATAGGAGGAGAAAGAGAAGGAAGAAGAAGTTGCCCAGGCCAGATCATATGTTTTAACAATTGAAATGATGTTTAAATAAAAAGGTCTTTACCTGGCGCCGAAAAACCAGTAACGACGGTGCCAGGCGGACCTCTTTGGGGAGTGAATTCCATAGGTTGGGCGCCACCGCAGAGAAAGCCCTCCTCCGGGTACTTACTCTCCTAATTTCTTTCATGGAGGGTTCCCGGAGAAGGGACTCTCCCGCAGATCTCAAAGGGCGGTCGGGCATATACGGACGTAAGCGCTCGTTCAGGTAGCCAGGACCCAAGCCGTTTAGGGCTTTGTAGGTCATAATCAACACCTTGAATTGGGCCCGGGCTTCAATGGGAAGCCAGTGAAGCTGATGGAGGACTGGAGTCATGTGAGCATAACGCCCCGTCCCCGTCAGCAACCTGGCAGCTCTATTTTGCACCAATTGAAGTGTTCGGACTGTCTTCAGGGGAAGCCCCACGTAAAGCGCGTTACAGAAGTCTAGGCGGGAAGTCACCAGCGCGTGTGTCACCGTCGCCAGGCAGTCGTATTCCAGGTAGGGGCGCAGCTGATTAATCAGCCGAAGCTGAAGGAAGGCGTTCCTTGCTACCGCTGTCACCTGAGCTTCCAAAGAAAGCTCCGGGTCGAGGAGTACTCCTAAGCTGCGGACCTTATCCCTAAGAGGGAGTGTTGCACCATTCAGGACCAGGTCAAATCCACCCTCTCCGAAACCCGATCCGCCAACCAACAGGACCTCCGTCTTGTCTGGGTTGAGTTTCAGTTTATTGGCCCTCATCCATTCCCTTACCTCGGCCAAGCACCGGTTCAGCACAGCCACTGCCTCACCTGGATTAGTGGAGAACGAGAGGTAAAGCTGGGTATCATCAGCGTATTGATGATTCCGCAGCCCACACCTCCTGATGACCTCTCCCAGCGGTTTCATATAGATGTTAAATAGCAGAGGGGATAGAATGGAGCCCTGTGGTACCCCATGGCATAGCTGCCATGACGTAGAGACATGGTCCCCCAGCACTACCTTCTGGAATCGACCGTCGAGATAGGAGCGGAACCACTGCAAAGCAGTGCCTCCAACCCCCAATCCCGCAAGTCTATCCAGAAGGATACCATGGTCGATGGTATCGAAAGCCGCCGAGAGGTCCAGAAGAACCAACAGGGATGTACTCCCCCTGTCCTTCTCCCTGCACAGGTCGTCGTACAGGGCGACCAAGGCAGATTCAGTACTGTACCCGGGTCTGAAGCCGGACTGAAAAGGATCCAGATAATCAGTTTCCTCCAAGAGTGCTTGGAGTTGTCCCGCCACCACTCGCTCCAACACCTTGCCCAGAAACGGGATGTTAGCCACAGGTCTATAGTTAGCGGCCATCTCTGGATCCAGTGACGCTTTCTTCAGGACCGGTCGTATTACCGCCTCCTTTAAAGGGGCAGGCACTCGACCTTCCCTCAGAGAAGCGTTAACCACTTCCAAGATCCAGGTCCCAATCCCGTGCTTGGAGTTATTTATTAGCCAAGACGGGCAAGGATCCAATAGGCAAGTGGTGGGACGTACTCTTCCAAGCACCTTGTCCACATCATTGGGCCGCAATAATTGAAATTCCTCCAATAATTTTGGACCAGACGGTGGCATTGGCGACTCCTCAGAGATCTCTGATTCATTAGTGGAGTCCAGCTCGTGACGAATCTGAGCGATTTTCTCCCTGAAATGCCTGGCAAAGTCGTCACAGCGGGCCTTCGAGGGTGGCATCGGATCTTCCTTAGGACCCAGGCGAACCAGGCCTTGCACCACTCGAAAAAACTCCGCTGGACGGCATTGTGAAGAGGCAATGGAAGCGGAAAAAAACTTCTTTTTCGCCGCCTTCACCGCCACAGCATAGGCCCGATAGTGGGCTCTCAAGTGTGTTCGGTCAGATTCATCCCGTGATTTCCTCCACCTACGCTCTAGCCGTCTCCCAACTCGCTTCATCGCCCGTAATTCAGGTGTATACCAAGGGGAAGAGCGGACTCTGCCCGGTAGGAGAGGACGCTTAGGAGCGATCGTGTCCACCGCCCTGGTCATCTCTCCGTTCCACAGTTCGGCCAGAGCCTCGACAGGAGCACCAGTCTTGTCAGCCAGAAACTCCCCCAGGGCCTTCAGGAATCCATCCGGATCCATCCGGCTCCGGGGGCGGGCCCATACAATCGGGTCCGCACTCTTATAGAGGGAGAGGCCGCTCTCGAGCACAAACCTCACCAGGAGGTGATCTGACCATGACAGGGGAGTCAAACATAAGTTCTTCACCCTCAGGTCATCCTCTACCTGCCCCGTCGTGAATACCAGGTCCAGAGTGTGTCCACGTTCATGGGTTGGGCCGATGACATGTTGAGACAGGCCCATGGCCGTCATAGAGGCCATGAAGTCCTGAGCCGCCCCGGTCAGTCCAGACTCGGCATGGAGATTGAAGTCCCCCAGGACCAACATCCTGGGGGTCCTCAACACCAGGTCCGAGACGGTCTCTGTCAGCTCAGATAGGGAGACTGCTGGGCAGAAAGGTGCACGGTACACCAATAGAATCCCCAATCTGTCTCGTTCGCCCAACACCAAGTAGAGGCACTCCAGCCCTGGTCTCAAAGGGACCGGAAGACCCGTGAGAGAGATGGAGGCTCTGTAAACCAACGCGACTCCCCCTCCCCTCCCTTCTGGGCGTGAACAGTGTTGAACCAGATACCCGGGCGGGCACAATTGGGAGAGGGCAACATCCCCTCCCTCTCCCGCCCAGGTCTCCGTTATGCAAGCCAGGTCGGCCCCCTCATCCACAATCAAGTCATGGATGAGGGAAGATTTATTGTTGACCGACCTGGCATTGAGCAGCAGCACCGTCAGACCCGAGGGGTGGTTGACAAGGCTACCTGGCGCCCTCTGGTTGGGGGCAGGATCAGAAGGAGGGACAGGTCTCAGCCATCTGTCCATCCTTCTTCTACGTGGACACGTTAAGCCCCTATTGTTGTAACGACCAAAGCCCGTGATCACGCCAATAGCAGCCCCCGTGGGTTCCCCAGGATATATAAACGTCGACATGGCCAGGAATGACTCAAAGCACTGATTAAAGCAGGGTAAGATTATAAAGTAGGTCGAAGGAGGAGAAAAAGAACGATAAAAAGAAAAAAAAGAAAAAGAAAAAAGAAAAAGGGGATCCTTCCTCTTCCCTGAGAATCAGCAGTAGGCAAGCCTATTTCAACAAGAGTCCATGGCCAGCCCAGCCCCCCTCTCGTCCCCCCGAACGGCACCCCAAACGGCGGCAACCCCTTTGGTTGCCACCCTTCGGCCGCCGGCCCTGGCCGTTGCTGCAGCTTTGACTCCGCAGAGCACCTCCGAGACCCGCCCCGTCACGCACCGCGCGCGCCCGATCACCTGGGCTGGCGGGCGGCGCTCTCCGGCGCCGCGTGCGGCCACGCTGGCCGGTGGAGCTGGCTGCCGTCGAGGTCGCAGCCGCGTGCGTCTGCCTGCATTCGCTTGCCCGGGAGCGGCGTGATGCTGGAGGTGGGCGGAAGCGTTTCTTGCAGCGCGGGGTCGGTGTTTCCTGCCTGGGGGGCCATTCCCTCCTGGCCGTTGCCACGGCTTTGACTCCGCAGGGCCCCTCCGAGACCCGCCCCGTCGTGCACCGCGCGCGCCCGATCACCTGGGCCGGCGGGCGGCGCTCTCTGGCGCCGCGTGCGGCCGCGCTGGCCGGTGGAGCTGGCTGCCGTCGAGGTCGCAGCCGCGTGCGTCTGCCTGCATTCCATGTCTGCCTGCTCATGCAAGGCAAAAAGCATCCCAATCTTGAGCCGTGCCTTATTGTTGCTGAGAATGCCTCCCTGCTGCCTGGGCACTGGGAAGGCTGCTGCTGAGCTCAGCATGAACAGGCAGTCCGAGGGGGTGGTGGTGATGCAGCCCTGCACACCTAGGATCCCGGGGGACCATCCCTGGCCTGCGTCTTGAGGCAGCAGGAAGCTGGGATTGGCAGGCAGGGCAATTGGTCTTTCTACACCCATCAGTTCTCCCACACTCACACGCACCAACCGAGCCCTTCTCTCCATGCCCCAGAGCTTAACTCCTGTTTCAGGTGTAGGATCTGGCTTGCTGGGCTGGGTGCAGGATTCTGCTTCAGACTTATTGTGAGGTGATTCTTCTTCATAGCCCAGCTGCTTTCTGTTCAGGGATGCCCAAAGCGGTAGACATCAAGGAAAAGCCAGAAAAAACAAAACCCAGTGGCTAACATGTGCAAATCAATTAAATGCTCTACGGTGGCACCCCAGCAACAGAAACCAGCAATCACAAACCTTTGCCTAAGCCCCGCCTTCCAAAATGTTTGGTGTTTCTACCCTGCAGTGATGGGGTTCAGCAGGCCTCCCTAGGAAGGCTCCTCTGAAGCTTGAGGTGCCTCTACCAAAAAGGCCCTGTCTAACATACCAGTCACATGACAGTGATGGTATCAGGGAGGGGAGAACCCTGTCTCCCTTTCCATTGTCACCCCTGGTGCTATGCTAGAAGCATTCTCTGGGCTGCCTTGATGCCGCTCAGCCCTGGCATCTGTGGGCGCTGATGTTGGAGCACATCAAATGCTTCTCTCCTGGGCAGACATTTGCCCCAAAGCACTTCTCTGATGTTGTATTAAAAGCCTGACAATGCTCTGAAAGGGGCGTCCTGGAGTGAATGCAAGCCCAACTCTCTGGGCAGGCTGAATTACGTTTGCAAGCTCTGAAAGTTGTCTTAATTTTAACACAGCGCTGCGGGAAAACCGAAGGATGCCGAAAAGATACTTAAATCTGGAAGTGACCGGTGTCCTGCCTCTCTCTTTGTCCTGGTGTTCTACAGCTGCAGGGCTCGAAAATGCTGCATGAGTAATTGAACTTTACGCCGGGGGTTCGACTGCAGGAAAGTGGAGAAGGGCTGAGCATGTTTAGCTTGCGTCAAGCCAGGACAAAAGCCAGGGCTGAGAGAAGGGTGTCCGTATAAAGCCCTGCCTTTGAAATAGCAAGCCTGAGGTTTCCTCCTCTCCCCCTTCCTGCTACCTTCTCTTTGCTTGCGGCGCTTTTGTGACGGATCTAAAAGCATCACCAACTAGCTGTATGTCTCCCTGAAGCCTTAACAGGGGGATTTCAGTGTCTAGTTTGCAGAAACTGGTTCCAGAACCTGGTGGGATTCTCCTGCTGATCGCTTGTGCTGTGCTTGCAGACTGCTGACAAGGCAAATGAAAATTCAGGTGTGCTGAGGGAGGTGGCTGTGGAGGGAAGGACAGCAGGAGGAAGGCGAGTGCTGACAGACAGGAATGACAGATTTGCAGAGACTGTAACACCTTGTTAATAGATTAGGCCAGGGAAGAGTTCAGCGCGAGTGCAGATTCGCCCTCGACTAAATTAAATTAGGTGCTAAAGCAAGGATGGATGAGCGTGTCTGTCTGGGGATGGTGCAAGGTGGAACTCCGATAATCGCGCTCTGCCGGCTGAGCAGGACACAGTTCTGCATGGGGCCAGGCATGATCACCAGGGCTGCAGGCTGATGGGAGGCGAGGAGGCTGTTCTTCTGCTTTTGTAACGGCCATTGGCCCTTCAGGGAAGGCCTCCACTTTCCATGTGCTGAAGTAAGCCAGGAATTGCTACTTTGAACCATGGGACGAGATCGTTGGAATGGCCTTGCTGTGCCTGGAGCTTGGCACTGAGCACAGGGTTGGACCCCAGAGCCTCACTGGTCCCTTCCGGTTCTGTGAGACGGTGGCATTGCAAGAAAGCCACGTTCTCCTACCATGGGTGAAACGGCACCATCGGGAAAACCCAGAAGAGCCTTTGTTAAATAGAAAAGGAAATTATTATAGATCATTGCATGGCGCCTTTTTGTGTTAAAGACATTCATTTGTTCCGTGTAAATGCTAAAATTTGGCACTCTTTGTAGCCCTGTTTTGGCATTTCTTCATTCTTTGATCTGGCAGGAGAAGATCCCAAATGGGAAATGGTCTTTTCTGTGATATGGCCTAACGGATGTTGCAGTGGGCGGCAAGGAAGGTCCCTCTGTTTGCAGGCTGAGTCGGCATCGCAGAACCCCAGGGGGCTTTTTGGGGCTGTTACCCTCCTTTCGGACCCCAAACGGTATGAGAGGAAACCCTTTCCTTTCTGCGGTGCCAGCGCAGGCACCCAGAACCTCTCTTGACTGGAAGGCCAGATTGCATTTTGGAGAAGCTCTGGGGGAGGGCATAGTCCAGTGGTGGGTGGGACCACAGTCCAAAGAAGCATGGCCAGAAGATGTCAGCCTATTTTAAAGTTCTTAGTTGCTCAGTCTATTGAAGTTTGCCTTTCAGAATCAGTGTGTGGAAAGCAGGCGAAGACTGGGAAACGTCCAGTCTTCCACTGAATGAAACGGGGTGAGGTCAGAGAAGGGGATGCGACTTTCTGGGGGTACTGCAGCCAGAGTGGGTTTGCAGCCAGAGTGGGTCGTTAATTTATTTATGATGTTAGCTGTCCAGAGATGCTGGTAATTGGATGGCATACAAATTTCATAAATACATACATACATACTTAGAGGGCTCACTTGAAATTCCAGGTAAGTCAGCTTTAGTCCATGTGCCTGAGCTTCAATAACTCTGTCTTAGAGCATGGATTTAGGACACAGTCCTAAGCACATTTAGACAGGAAAAAGGTGTGCAGTTGGTGCACAAGTCATCCCTTTAATGGGTTCCTAAGAATGCCCTTTAGTTGGCCTTGTGTGTCACTCCAGTCATGAGTCACACCAGTAGCATGTCTCTCATCAACTGGCATTTTCAGGACATGCAGACGTTGCTAACCTTATTCTGCACAATTAGACCATAGGATGTATTCCAGGGCTTGAGAGGAAAGGCAGGTCAGAACCTACGGATAGATCAGTGATTTGCAGAAGATCAGTATGGACTTTTGTTTTTTTTAACTGAGAATGGGTTCACAAACAGCAACAACATAACTCTTTTGCCATCCCCAAGATGAAGTGCATTCCTGAAATGGAGATAAGGTTTGCCTGGGGGAAACCAGGAATGGATTTGTGTGTAGAAGCACTGACAACAGACTTGGGGGACTCAAAACCAACTCCTGGGCTTGGAATTCATTACTGATACATGTCTTTTGCCATTGTCTGGTAGATCTTGGGGTTCTAGATAAGGAATGAAGCGGAATCCACCAGTTCAGAGATCACTTACAGTGGCTTGGATCCTGGATGCTAATAGAGACTCATTAACTGGGCCTGGGAAATTTTTTATTATTTTAAATTTACATAAGTAGTTTTTATACTATGGATTACATTATGCTTTAAGGTATTAAACTTTGGTAATTAAGGAAGGAATGAAGGACTGTATTTTTGTTTAACTTCCAGCATTCCTTTCTAAGTTTATGTTTGTACATATCAATTAGCACATGCAAATTTAATGCTGATCAGTGCTGCCTTCTGTCCTCCTTTGTCCTCTTTTTTGGAGATGCTTAAGTAGCCACTCACCACTCAAATACTGATGGCAGGTCACCAGACTAGCTTTATTTCTTGGTGGTGGTTGTGCTTTTTGTTTGTTGATGAGTCTGACAAACAAGTACACAGCATCGTGTAGTCCCTTTGAGCTCAAAGTTCATTTTCTTTCTACCGTGATTCCGGTGACAAGCTTCCCATGGTCTTCCCGGTGCTCTCTGCTGTCAATGGATATGGCTAGATGAAAAAGCCCATGAGGTTATCCTTTTATTAAACATGAAAGCCTTTATTTCATTTGTGGCAAAGACTCTCTCTCCCTTTGTGAGTAGATTTATGGCCCGTCTCGGAGGACAATCTATAAGGCTATGATGTAATTCTGCAGCATACAACCCATGCTCCTTTCGCTTCCTATTGCCCCCTCCCCCACAGTCCCCTGCCCTATATATTAAACCAGCAAAATGTGTCAAAATGCAACAAAGTGGGTCTGAAAGCTCTTTTTCCATGGGAATTGCAAAGCTGTGTTAAAATGAGTTGAGTTGATTAGGGGAATAAACGCCCAGGAGGAAGGCTAGATTTTTACATGGGATGTTGGTCATACAAAGCTGCCTTCCCCACCAAATGATAGAGCGGGATGAACCAACTCAAAGGCTATTTTGTCCTGGGGTGGGCAGAGAGCATCTCCAGAGGTTTTGGATTTTAAGTTGCAGCGTGCCTGACCATTGACCATCTTGGCAGGAGACACCGGGAGTTGTCATGGTCTACCTTCTACCCACCCTTGGCCTTGCCCAACCCTCTGCCAACGTAGGAATTCCACTGTTCAAGTACCCCACATAGGTAGCTGTCCAACCATATCAACCTCCAGTGAATGAGACCATCTGCGCCACCGTCGAACGGATTGTACCAGCAGATGATCCTTCATAGGTTCCCACAGTTTTTATTTATTCTTTAATTTATATCCTGCCTTTTTCCTACAAAGGGCTCAAGGCAGTTTACATCATTCTCCTCCTCCATCTAATCCCCACAACAACAACCCAGTGAGGTAGGTTAGGCTGAGAGTCTGTGCCTGGCCCAAAGTCACCCAGTTGGCTCCATGGCCGAGCGGGGACTAGAACCCAGATCTTCTGAGCTCTTCACCACGACACCACACTGGCTCTTTGCTTTGGGTGCTGCCTTCCAAAGCAATATAAAGCATAGTTGCCCTTCATCTAAGTGACAACCCCACGAAGATTTAATGCTGGCCATCATCTCCTGGTCTTTCTGCCCTGCCTTCCCCACAACTCAGCAGAACACACTCCCTTCCCCTGCTCCCTTGAGGTCCTTGGAGGCCCGCTGGTACATGCCAACAGCGAGGGCTTAGCAGAAGGGGGTCAAATTTTCAAATTCTCACTCTGAGGCCAAAGAGCAGTCTCCCACCTCAGAGGCTGGGTGAAATTCGCACCATCCAAGAGCCTAAGATAATGGTTCGGGTCATTGGTTTGCTCCGTAAAATATTAAACATATTCTAGGTAGCAGAGTCATGAATAAGCAAACAGATTAGAGATTAAATGCACAGTTAAAGGAGGTTTTAAGCTGGTATCTAAAGGAATACAATGAAGACACCTCATTGATGTCACCTCTCAGTCTTCACCAGGATAAATATACTGATTGCTTCAATGCTTCCTTATAGGACTTGATTACCAACCTTCCCAATCATCTTTGGTGCTCACCTTTGCAAACGTTTCATCCCAAGGACATGGGAATGGGCAAAGTAATTTTCTTCTCACCCATGCCACTTTAGGGATGGGCAAGACGTCATTCAGTTATCATTTTAAGGAGAATTTGCCTAATTTTGTATTCGCAAACTGCTTTTCAAATTTACATTTCTTCATATTTTGTAATGGAGGTTTCTTGTTGGAAAATGTATACAAACATAACCCATTAAGTAAAATGAATTCACTCAGAAATGAATTAGTTTAGTACATTTGCTCACAAAAATATATATTAGGCCAGATTGCATGCAAAGAGACATATATTAGCTATCAGGAGACCTGTTGGTATAGATGGGATATGAATGTTTTAAATTCTCAAAGTTCCTAAAGGGAACCTGTCATCCTCACACATCCAGAAGGCAGCCAGCTGGGTGAAGCTGACCTGCTCTGAAAGAGACCTGAACTGTTTGCTAGGTGGCTGATGGAGGTGTCCTTTAGGAAACAGGTGTGCCCCCGGGGCCATTTCAGGCATCCCAAGCCAGCGGGAGTCCCCCCTGCTCTCTAAGCCTTTGCATCAAATATTCTCTCGCTCTTAATAACGAGAGAATGCACTTCCTTTCTCTCTTGTGGTACTGAGATCAAGTGCTTCCTCATTGCCCTCTCGGCGGGATTTAGCTTAGCCTGCTGTTATTTCAAACCATCTGAAGCCTAGCCATTAAATTGTATTTATTATAGCAGCAAACATCAATTATGGATCCATGCTACTCAGAGTTTTATATCTATTCCCCTGTGCAGTCCTGGCCTTTCTCTCTCTCTCTCAGAACAAGGGAGAAGTGCCAGCGTATTTATTCTATTAGCTCAACAATATCGCCTTTTTTTGTTATTGTCACAGGACTTGTTGCGCCAAGCAGCTGATCAATTGTTCCTAATGGGCCTTCACAATCAGGCTGGGGTAGATGTCATTTAATCCCCTTTCCGGGTGGCTTTGAAAAACAACGCCCCAGCATCGTGTAGCTGCAGAGCAGGGGAAATTCAAGTCTATATCCGCTGTAACCTCTCCCAGGTATATCAAATGTAGCCTCTGCCAACAGGTTGAGCTTTGCAGGATGATCTGGTTTCTGTTGCTCTCATGCATGGATGAGTTTCACTCTAGAGCCTCCAGATCTTGATACTGGGCAGCATTAAGGGTAATTCCACACATTCTGCAGCAGCAGCAGCAGCAGCAAGGCCTGGGTTGTCATGGGATTTGCCTTGCGGAAGCTGGGAATGGTCCTGACGGAGAGACTCAACTGCCCTTCCTCCTCCTCCTCCACTGCAACCAATGCTGGGAATTGTGCTCCAAACATTTGGAAGCACAAGGTTTCTCACGTGCTGCTTTAAGTGCAGAAAGACCTGCTTTTGGGGGAATCCTCTTTCAGATATATAGAAATGTGCATCTGGGAGACACCAGTTTTGACTGCTGCAAAAGGAGAGCGGTGGGGGCTTAGGCCATGGGGCATCCTGGCAGTGGGTACTGATGTGTACCCTGGACCAGAGACCGGGAGCAGGAAATAGGAAATGTATAGGAAGTAGATTCATCGTTGAAAAGCAGATTTATTTTAATCTAAACCCAGATGTTTGTATACGTGCACCCAGGCACTCTCCTTAATATCCTAGAAAGGAAGCCAAGGGTGTTCTGCCCAGATCAAGGGTGGGGTGGGAGGGGAACCACCCTCATCTGCCCACCTCCGAAGAAGCGCAAGAGTTAATTCCACTCCAGCAACTGGCAGTTTGTGAGTGATTTGGGAGCTGTTCAGATTTTGCGGAAGCACTGCCAAATGTCGCGAAGCTGTCTTTGATCGGAGACATCTCTTGGCTTTCATGTCTGTGTCTTTGGGACTGGCATTTTCTGAGTGTTCCAGCACAAAAGGGGCTCATAGCCAGCTGATCGTTGTAGGTGGAAACAAACAAATAGTTCTAAATTCCAGCATCTTGTTGTAACACAAAATGTACAAGGGAGTATGTATTTTTTCACTTGTCTGTCAAAACCAAAGATCTGCCGGGAAGGAGTCCATTTTTATCAAGCTGTTAGAGAAATGCTGCTACATATTTCATGTCTAAGCGTTTATGCAGATGGAGCCATTCTGGTTTTTAAAATTTATTTTTACTGTTGAAATATTTTAGGTTCCCCATTCCTTGCTGGAAACAACAAACGCTTAAGACTGGTACATGTGTACTTGCAGGCAAGTCCTGTTGAACTCCTTGCGGCAGAAACGTGTGCACCATCCTGTGCTCTTGGCTAGTTTTAGCTGGTGTCATGCTTCTCGTATGGGTTGGCATCAAGGTAGGCATAGCTGGGTTCCTGCCAAAGGCCCAGACACAAGCGGGGGCCTGTGGACAAGAGAAGAGCGCCAATGCATCTCCTCTTCACCCTTGTGACCTGCCTGCTCAGAAGACGCAGGAGATCCTTCAGCCTGCTTGCTGGGTGTGTTGAAGAAACAAATGTGGAGAACAATTTGAGAAAGGATGAAGAGCAACAGGGGCAGGTGACGAGGTTGCTGTAAAGGTCAACTAACCACAGGAGAGGGTCATTTGAGGGTGTCTTACCCAGGGGACCTCCAAATCTGTAGCTCAGACTGTCCTTTCTCATTGCCCATGGTCTGAGCCAGAGCAAAAGGGAAGTCAGATTATCAGGCTGCAACGGAGGAAGAGCCCATTCTCCTGAGAAGGCCCCCCGTTGGGCTGTGGATCCTTAGCACATGCACAATCATGCTGACTTGGTCATGAACCGGCACTATAGCCTATGAATGTTAAATTCCAGGCACATGGGATGGGACCTGGAAGGGGTGGGCTGTGAACCATGGAGAACAGGGCTATCTCGCTACCTACCCAGCTTGCTGGTGCCACTGCCTTTTTTGTGCTGGTCCTGCATCTGATGTGGCCAGAGCATGGCCACTGAGACACTGTTCAGAAGGAAGGAAATGCATCCCCAGAAGGGAAGAGTAAGGAGGACCCAGACAACTGCCATTTCCAGATTTGTATGTCCAAGGGACTCGCAGGAGTCTCGTCCAGCAGCACAATGCAAAGGCCTCAAACCTTTGGCGCTCAGCCTTCCTTATGCTCCAGCTTTCACAGCCATACACTGCAACGGGGAAAACCATCGCCTTGACTATATGCACTTTTGTGGGCAGGCTGGTGTGTCTGCTTTTTCGTATGCCATCTAGGTTTGCCATACCTTTCCTCTCGAGGAGCAAGTGTGTTTTAAGATCTTGGCTGCAGTCCCCGTCTGGTGATCTCGGAGCCCAGGAAAATAAAACCTGTCACTACCTCCACTTGTTCCTCATCTATTTGCCAGGAAGTGAGAGGACCGGTTGCCGTGATCTTCGTTTTCTTAATGTAGAGTTTCAACCAGATTTGTATGGATAGATGCAAAGTGGGAAATTATGCATCTCCTTTAAAAAGAAACACAGAACCGTTCGCCCTAGTGGGGGGAGTGGTCAACCGGCTAGTTCCAGGTGGGCAGGCGGCTTCCCTGTAGCCAACTGTTCACAGCAGCTCCATGGGTCTCGTAGCTTTCCTGTGGTTCAACCTCATTAAACTGGAATTGGGCAGCCCTTCAGACAGAGGTGTCTTCAAACAACTTAAATGGCAGGAAGGCTCTTTGGGTGCATGGCTTGGAGCTCCGCTGAGTTCCAGTGAACAGCCGGCCCTGCCGTGTCTTCTGGGTCCTAGCCTTTGCCCCAGGATGTGCCCTGTCGGAGCATGTCCCATTTCAGGCAGGGCTGGCTCTTGAGTAGGTGATTCAGGCAACTGCCTGGAGGGGGCACCCTAAGAACAAGTGTGCTTGTGGAGGGCTGCCGACTTGAGTGTCTATTTTACTGCAGGAGGAATGGATGCGAGTGTTTGATCTTGACTCGCATAGCTGGTGACTGCCCTACCCGGCCAGTGTTAATCTTAACTGTTTTTTAAATTATGTACAAATCTGTAGCATCGGGTGCCAACGGTATGACCTTGATTGTGATCATATCCTTGCCTGCATTTATCTTGTTCTATGGCAGAGCTGATGAGCCATGCAGGGACTACAGATACAATGAAGAAAGAAAAGAAGAATAAATATGATAAAGGGTGGTGCGAATGGAAGGGGGGTGCGTGTGGTGTGAGTGAGTGAAAGATGCTTCATGCTAGGGGTATAATTTGGTCAAGGGCTGCCCCCTGGTTGTACAAGTGCCCTTATTTTTCTCTTTAAAATGCCTGGGGGTATGAAGGGTTTGCCAACAGGAATGACAACAACACATGCAGAAAAAGGAGCCAGGGCAGCAGGGACATTCCAAGAGGCCGCAAGAGGCCAGTGTCTCCTCCCCCCATTTCCCCCACATCCCTGGAAACTGGAAGGACATGCTGTTCTTCTGCCCCCTCAATTTCCCCCCGTTTTTGCCCCAGAGGGTCATTTTCTCCAGGCATGCTGGAGCTTCTCTCTCTCTCATTTCAGGCCTGGATGCAAGTCATTCCTCCCCGAAGGTGCAGCCTCCTGTATTTCCACTGGCTTGTCTCCTCCTCCTCCTCCTCCTCCAGTTAGCAGCCACCCCGGTCGGCGCAGGCCTTAGAGTGCTGACTTCACGGTTTACGTTCCTCCGTGCACTCCGTTACCCTCTTCCTCGGGGGGACAGCCTCTTCAAACACTGGTTCTGCTTTCTGCTGCATTAAGACTTGGATGGTTGCCATTCATCGCAGCTGTGTGTTTGAACTCGAGTGATTACATTGGGAAGTGAACCATGGCGATCTCTCTCCCTCCCTCCCCCCCCTTATTGGAGAGCAGTCGGTGCCGGTGTGTCTCCTTTCCCCAGCAGTGGCCATGTGCCTTGCGAGAAAATGGATGTGGCACACCCACTCTCTGACGTGCTGTCCCTTTGCTAATGTCACCCATCTTTGAACTCGGAGCAAAAAATATGGGCAGGCCACAGAACCAGACGTCCCTACCCCAGCCTTCAGCCACTGAGCATGATGGACTGGAGTATGACTCCCATCAGCCTGAGCCAGCCAGACCAGTGACCAATACTGGGCTTTGCGGTTGTCTGGGAGGCCGTTTCCTTTCACCCTCTCTGAGATAGAATTATTGCCCTGTTTCTGAGTTTGTGGTTTTAAAAAAACAAGCTCTTTCTTCAACTTGCTTTTCAGTTAGGGATAAACCCAATCTATGGATAGCTGATTGTGAGTAGAAATTGTTCCATCCATCAGGGTGATCCACACGATTCCCATCTCCCCTGGAGGACTTGACCCAGAGCAAGCGAAACTGCAATTGGACCAAAGTTCTCTGGAGCAAAAGCTTCATCCTTTAAAGCCTCTTCCAACTTGAGTCTGTATCAGACCTGCATTTTTATTTGCTCATCCATGAGTGCATATGTTCTATTTGAACATCCACTGTATTTCTGTGTGTAATTTTTTTTCAGAATTCATGCACCAGTTATGTGCACCTTTGAAATGCACACATTCTGCTCCCATGAATTAAGGTGTATTTGTGCACGTTTTGAAAAGTGTGCATTTTAATGCTCATTTTTCAAATGTATAAATGCTGTTGAAAGCTTTTGTGTGTGTGTGTGTGTGTGTGTGTGTGTGTGTGTGTGGCAGGATGGGTACCCGCAAATTACGTGGCAGTTTCAGTTACAGATTGCATCTGAGTCAGGAAGGTGTGTCTCCATTAAATGTGAACCAAAAATGAGCTGAAATTAATTCTTCGTGGATTCCAAACCTGGAATTCGCAGGTGCTGAGGGCAGTGAATAAAAGGTATGATGCTGGAACTCCGGAGTCCTTCACATGGTATAGCTAGAACCTCCTTTGGTGGGCTCAGTCTTGCGATGAAGATTGACCCAACTCCCCATAATAGCAAACTTGGGTAATGAGTCCTGATCAAAGGAGAGGCAAAATGGGGACACAGCAACAGGTGGAAGATCTTGCCATGCTGGTGGGAGCTTGTGCAAGAATAGACTTTCAAGACCTTGGGAGACAATCCCAACCCTGAAACTTGTATGAGGACTGAGCCACAACATGTTGAATGGCCATTGAAAAACTAAGCAGAAAAATGGCAGAGGGATTGTCTTGTTCTACCCCTTACAGCTCGGAGTATTATGGGTAGGGCCTGCCCTTCTGTATGCTTGCCTGGAGCTTTGATAGGAATTCTGTTAGGAGTGATGATACACTGCAACACTTTGGTTCTGGCCTACTTGCGGCATTTTTTGAGTGATGGCATTGAATATGATTGTCCGCCAATACCTTTGCCCTGTCCTTTAGCCAGCTGTTGAACATAAATAGGATGTTTCTGGAGGTTTTGAATAGGTTTGCTGTTTGAGCTGGAGAAAAGCTGGATATTGTAGCAGTTATTGCCCCATATCCATGACATCACCAACTCATCTCCCATCCCAATAGCAGTTCGGCGAATTTTTAAAAATAAGACTACACTTAGGAAATTCAAAGGCAGCAGACCAGAGATGGGATGGATTTATTCCATAAATGACGCCACAGCCTTGAGTTTACAAGAGCTGATGTCAAGGCCAGTACATCTTACATAGGGCTGCCCTAATTTGGGGATGACTTGACCGCTTGCAAGAATTATACGGAATCTAAAGCATTTATTATGTTTTCAAAAGGCGATGGCTTTGTGCCTGTGTCTGTGTGCATGTGGGGCAGACCAGTCATTGCATATTCCTCTCTGCTTGATGCATCTTCTTGGCTAGGAAGCAATTTGCTGGTCTGATTTCCTGGCAGGTAATGGCCATGCAATCTGGGTTTTAGTTTTGCTTCGTTTCTTAGTTATCTTCCTTGGTGTGGTCCAGACCACTTCCCAACCCATTGCCTTTCAAACATGTAGGACTGCAACCATCCAGCCAGCCAGCGTGGCCAATGGTCGGGAATGATGAGAGCATCATCCAACAACACCTGAAAGGCCACAGATTTCTGAGCTAGAAGCATCAGGTCACAGGTGATGGGAAATGCCTGAGCTGCAAAGACCAAACGTTGCTGGAGTCATCTTAGCAACATTTCTCTCTCCTTTGGTCTGCCCCCCACCTGGCGCTTTTCCTCCCTTCCAGAAGAGCTTGAAGTTTATCCCTCAGATCCTGCCATTCGAAAATGCCTGCTGCAGGGAACCCTTGAGGCTGCCAGAAATGACAAAGGACTGTGGTTTCCAGCCACACACAAGAAACTCTCACCTTAGAGCCCTTTGATGCTTTCTGGCTGTATTGCAAATATTACTTGCTGCAGCCCCTAATAACAACCTTTCACAAGAAGGCACTATGATTACCGCAGGTGGAAGGCCTGAGGCGGAGAGCATGGCTTCCCGAACGTCACCTGGTGAGTCGATGGCTGGGTCAAAATTCACGCTGGGAATGTCCCATTTCACAGTTGCAATCCTACACCCACCTACCTGGGAGTGATCCACACTGAATTCGGGGGCCCTCACTTCTGAGTAAATGTGTGCCAGCAACGGAAGATCAGCTTCCTTTGTCTTCAACAAAGAACTCCGCAAGGAGGATGTCTGCTAGCAATCCCGGTCGCGACCTTCAGTACAAGCCATGCTGAATGACAGGTGCTGAGCGCATTGCGTTTCTGGCTGTCTGTGCGAGCGGTGTACATCTCTGTTACGTTTTTGTAAAATCGATAAACTAGGATTTTGAAAGAGAGAACATCTTTTAGGCTTCTGATGTCTTGGAGGCTTGTGTCAGGTGTGTGGTCTGGACCACAAGGAGAACTTTGAGTGACGGGGGAGGAATTCTGATCAGTGGGGCATCATTTGGTCGTGTTTGAGATATGGATGGAAGCTTTAAAAAGCCTTATCTTGAACCTTCCCCCCATTAAGGTTTGGAACCGAACGGCACCGTTTCCAGCAAATTAAAAGAACCACCGTGGGAGCTCGTTCTGATCTGCAGCGATTCTACAGTCTGAATCCTAAGTCGTCCACTGTGTGTGAGCATGAAGTTGAAATCACTTCGCATGTTTAAACAGACTAACAAATTACAGATGGAAATGGGCTTTGGTATATTCCACTGTAATTGGATTTCAGCTGTTTGTTGTTTTGGCATCTGCGTCCTGAGGCCATGAAAGTAGAAAAGAGATTTCGCTGAAATGCTTTGGAACTTTCTCTGGCACCCCTAATGCACTGCAATTACCTTTTTGAAAGGGAAACCTGCAAGTCGGAACACTGCTAAATGCTGTTCTTTTTCTTGAAAAAAAGAAAAGAAAATGAAAGCTACATCCCCCAAGGTTTTTATTGTTCTACCTGGCAAAGTACCTCTTTCCGGTGTTAAGACTGTCTATTCCCTCAAGGATCTTCGTGATGAAATTATATAGGCCTGTTGACGCTGGAATGTCAGGCTTTGCCGATTCCAGAATAACTCAGTGCATGCTTTGCTTTAAAGCACAGGCTCGCCTCTCCAATTTTTGCATGATTGGAACCATTTCCATGCATGGGATAAACTCTGCAATAGTAGTTAAAATGTATCTTTATAGCTGTTGAAGCACAGGACTCTGTCAGCCAGACCCAGAGGCCTTGTTCTCTGTCTCTTTCGAGCACACAGGGCTATCCCAAAGCATAAAACTAGTTCCCAGTATTTCTGCCTAATGGCTTACTTTCAGGTAGGCATGGGGCGAGATTGGATCAACAGCCATCAGTTAGGCAGGGCTATCCAGAAGCTGCTCAGCACCTGTCTGAGTAGCTTGCTCCCAGGCAGGACCTGGGAGCCCCACTAGGCTCAGGGGGGCTCCCCATTCATGGCACAGTGGATGGAGTGGTTTCTGATCAGCTCCCCCCGTCCTCCCTTCAGGGCTTGAAACCAGCCTGTGCAGCAGAGGCTGTTTGAGAGCTGCAGTCATCCAGAATCACAGTTGCCCAAGGGCAGAGCCTTAGGCCTACTCTTGGGGTACCACCAGGAGGAACGAGAGGGAGGGAAGTGGGGAGGGAGCAAAACCGCTACGAGGAGCCCGCTCGTCCGTCGGGCTCCTGGCGGTGCTTGGCGCTAAGTGGCCAGGCGTTGTGGCGGTAGCCCGCGATGGGGTGCTCTTCTGTGTGAACCCGCCCGCAGGCAAGCTCCTTCCGCTTCCTGCTGCCTCACTCGGAGCTCTCCGTGGTGCTCCCCCAATCTGCGGCTTGCCAGGCTTTGCTTAAGCCCTTGGCAGGAAGGCACAGACCGCCCCCTCTTCAGGCAGCTCCACAGGACTCCCCCCCCACCCCCGCAGGATGCGCCAGGACCTGACCACGCTCGGCCTCCACCGTAACAGAGGCAGAACAGAACAATCTGCCAAGAGAGGTTGCCTCCGGGCCAGATATGTCGCACGCAGGCAGTTATTTGATTTTATTGATTCATTAAATAGCACGGACCTGTCTGTGCCTTTCTCTTTTCTCAACCGGAAAGTGCCAGGAGCCCAATCTGGACTGGAACCCGCGGAGGCTCAGTTTCTGTCACCCCACTGGGCTCCAAGGCACCCAGATCGCTCTGCTCATTTCCGTCGCCTCCCGGGGGTCGACCTCCTGCTTCGGGAGCCATGTCTTTATTCCAGCCTCCACAGCTGTGGCATCTGGGCTCCCCCTCTCCCGCCCCGTGATGCTCGGGTTAGTCAATGAGAGCAACATGACAAAGGGAAGCCTTTCTCTCCCTGCTGCACAATTCATCGCTGAATTCCTGCAGGAAGCTGGATCACGAGCTGGGCTTCTCTGCCCTTTGGGTGAAGCATAATGAAGCAAACAAGGGCATGCCAACCACTAGGCCCGCTTTTGGTTCGCCGCCTCTTCTTTCGGAGAGAGCTGCGTTATAGGATATAAATCTACTGTTCTCTTCTGTGGCAACCAGTTTGCTGCCTTTTATAAATGCTCCAATTGAGTGTTTTGACATGGCAGTCAGATACAGTTAATCTTTCCCTTGACCTCCCGATACCGGAGAGCAGGCTGAAACTGCTAGTTAAGCACGTCCGTCTCCTGTTGTACCATTCGCGCTCCAGCGCATCGCCTAATCAAGTGTAATATATCTCTGGGTAAAACGCACACCACACTTTTTCACAGCTATTTAACCAGCCTCCCTCCTCCAAAGATCTGCACGCAGTTGTGTTTGTGAGCTGCACACTATTCTCATCTCCCTCTCGGTTAAAAGCCACGCTGCGTGTTCTGCGGGATGGGGAAGGCAGGGGGGTTTCTGTTCCAAAGAGCAAGCGGGGTTCTTGCCCCCTTGGCAATCCCCTTGCTTGGGAAGGGCGGCAGGAGGCGGCCTGTGTCCCTGAAGTGCCCTTTGACAAAGCAGGGGCCTTTTGTAAAAGCAGAAACCAGAAAGCCCAAATGACCTTGGCGGACCTGCAAGGACAGCCTGCTGTGCAGAGGGGCAAGAAGCAGGGGGCAGGACTCCTGTTCCTCACTACGGTGTGTGGCGCAGCCTTTGCGATGTGATTCTGCCCTTTGGCATCAGGTGCATCGTCACTCGCTTTATTCCCCTCGATGTTTGTCTCCCGGTTTGCCTTTGGGAAGAGGCAGTGTGAAGATGCATGGGCTGGCAAGGGGGAGGAGGGAGCCATGGCGAAACTGTTTATCTTCCCTTGTTAACAGTCCCTGTGGGACTGGAGGGGCTGGGAAGTGCATTCAGGAGAGGGGAGTCTGCAGAAGGACTCCTGTGGGCCGGTCAGGAGGAAGCTGCTGCGGGCCAGAGACAGGGCTGGGGAAAGAATGGAGGTTTCACTCACGGGGTCTGTCAGGATGTACTGAGGTCGGGAGGGCAGACACCAAACTGCCCAGGCACCTGCATGGCTGGGGAGTTTGGGCAAAATCCACCCGTCATTGAGCGGGACCCTATCAGTGGGCTTGCTTCCCACAACGCAGGGTGTCCTGTCCAAGGGTCTCAAGCTCCTGGAGCAAACGCTCCAGGAGTGAGTTCCGAAGAACCAGTTTGTGCATGACGGAGCCCTTCCAAGTTTAACAATCAGGTGCACTGCAGTTCCCTAGAAATTGACCAGTGCGCATGCTACAGGGATGGGGAAATGTCTGGGGTTCAGAGACTTCCTGCCCTGTGGACCAGATGATGTCGGTGTCTGGTGTCTTCTGTCCTCTTCCAGTTGTGGGCTAAAACATTTGGAGGACTGTACTGGACCTTCCCCTGCTGGTTGACTTAGTATCTAATGCATTCAATGGCTGTGAAACACCTAGGTCATCTGCAAGCAGTTGGATCCTAAACTTGGCAGGTCTTTCAGAGGAGGCCCCCATATCATTAGGTTTGACAATTTGTTGCACGCAGTGTATGCCGGAGGGCGGGGTGCGTACAGGGTATGCACGGGGAGCCAATGATGGATTAGCAAAATTAATCTATGTTATGTCAGGAACACATTCCATGAGGCTCAATTTAGCTAGATGGATTTACAAAATGCTTTTGTTTATTATATTCTGTGGCATGGCACTAATTTGGAGCGCTCTTAATTTTGTGATGTATTGGAGTAGTGTGCATTTGAGCCGCTTACATATAGGGGTCACTATTTCCATAACAAACCCCATTTTTCATGCTTCTGGAATGGAGAGGCACGAATTGACACTGGGCCGCATTTGTTTGGCCCTGCTCCATGCTGTGTGCCTGTGCTTGGAGAGGAGAGGAGAGAAGGCCGTATTGAGCGACTGAGATTTGCACACTTGCGAATGGTAGGGAATGCACGTCCAACTTCCTTGCCCTTAGCAGCCTCGCTGTTCTCGCAGCAGTCGAGAGGCTGGGCGCTCACAGCTCCACGGGCAAGCTGGCATCATTCAGTAGGAAAGGTTCCCCGTGGTGGGTGGCGTGCTCGGGCCCAGCGTTTCATGCAAACAACTCCACTAAGTAAGCCAGAACTTAGTGCATTAGGAACATTCGGCAGGGAGCACAGCAAGTGTCGTCCGTCCGTCTCCCCCACCGACACCTTGTCTGGGCACAGCTGCAGATAAGCAACAGGAAGCTTTTGCTTCCTGTTTCAGTTCGGAGTGTTGTGGGGAGGGACAGACAAACAGGGTGGAAGGAAATGGGATGCGGCAACCTCCAAGAAGTTATGGTGGTCCTACTAGCTGGGCCGCTGGACGGAGCACTTCACTCTGCAACATTTGGTAGCTGGCCTCATTTGTAAATGGAGGGTGTGGGGGGGGGGACACAGAAAGTTGCTTTACGCAGAGTTAGACCATTGGCCCTTTAGCCCCTTGTTGACTGGCAGCAGCTTTCCAAGGTTCCTAGCTCTGGCTGGAGAGGCTGGGATTTGAACCTCCGGGAATGCCAGGGGCTGAGCCGTGAGCACCCGCTGCTTGCAAAGTGCTCGCCATCGTGTGAGACTCCAGATTCCCTTCCCACCCTGTCACACTTAAGGCACCGTCCATTTGGGATGCCCACATCCCTCTGAATGTGCAGGCATCCTCTGCAGGGCGGGAGCAGCATGGAGGTGCCCTCCATGTGTGTCTTCCCCATTTCCCCCATGCAAACAGTTAGATGGCCAATTTCAGCTGCGTAAGTGTCGAACTGGAACCCTTCCGAGCAGGAGGGGAGGAGGTGGAGGAGCTGCCAGGATGAATCCTATCTTGGGGATCCCGACCTCCTTCCCTTCCCTTCCCACCAGCTCCCCACCCTATAAACCCTTCTGCACGGTTGCTCATGTACTCTTGGAGGAGTCGCAAGCACAGTTCTTGCCATGCCAGCTGTAGTGGGAGGGAAGAGAAGAAAACACACACACACACACACACACACACACACACACACACACACACACACACACACACACACAGTGTTTCACCCTGGACTAATAACTTACACATCATCCATGCAAGGGAAGCGAGCAGCCGCTTTTAATCTCTACAAATGTATCTCAGCATGCTGAGAGTCGGTCTTGTCCTTTATGTGTCAAGGAGCAGGTGGAGGGGGGGATCACCCCCCACACGGCCGCATCGTCCTTGGCCTTTCGCTCAGCCTTTGTCTCCCCCTCACTCTCGTGTTTGGCTGCATTAATGCACGATGGATTCTGAATACGAAAGAAGGCAAGGGCTCATTCTAATTAGCTTCCTAACAACTTCAAGGCAGGGGCCAGGGTGGGGGCGCTGTTTGGTTTGCCCGAGCCAGAGGTGGTAAGGGCAATGGGATGGCCCAGCTGGGCCTGATCATTACACCCTCAAGGGAAAGCTTGGCCACCTTTTCTCGGAGGAAGGGGTGACATCCATTGCTTGACAGCCAGCGAGTGAGCACGTGCCAGCATCTCCTGGCCTTCCCTCCCTGCACCAACGTTGTCTGGGCCGGAGTGACTAGCAGGGGAACAAGCGGGTTGCCCCGGTGGTGAGGAGGAGAAATTCCAGGGGGCTCTTCTCGGAGGACCCCGCTGGAGTGTAGGGACTCGGCAGATGCCCAACCATGAATCAGGGGAAAGCCCTTTCCTGCTGGCCTGAAACTGGTTTGTCTTCCCATCAGATGTGTGTTCTCCTTTCCGAGAGGACTGCCTTGAGCCAAGGCACACTGCTTGTGACTCTTCCCCAGCATCTTCTACTCTAATTAGAAGGGGTTCTCCTGGGACCAGACCTTCATAATGGTTTCTTCTCCAGCTTACAATGGCGCAGTCCAGGAAGGACACTGGTCACTGCAGCTACTCAGACGTCCTGCTTCATTTCTGGACTTTCTGGATGACTTTTGACCGTTGGACCATTTCATGGTGTCGTGGCCCAGGGTGGACAAGAGGAGATGTCTGGAACTCTTCCCCCGACTGCAAGCGTTACACAAGAAACAGGCATTCTTGTGTATTGTAATACAAATGCTTCATTGGCCTACATTTCTGTGGCACAATGGATACAGTTTTCCCCCCCTGCAGCAAAGGAAAACAGTCTAATTGGAGTGGGCTGGGAATGGTGATGGGTTTTCGAGGGCCAACTCCACCGAAGCTTTGCAGGCCTGGAAGAAGCTTGCGGAGTCCTGCTTTAGCTTATCTTTCCCAAGCATTTATGCATCTGCAAACCGCCACCATTGTAGAATTATTCTGCACCCAGGCTATGAGACTGTAAAACAAATGTCTGTTGCAAAATTTTAAAGTGCTGGAGCGAGTGCATAATTTGCAATGAATAATTAATCTGACAACAGAGTTTTCTTTTTGCTAAGGGGAATACCCATGCACACAAAACATTCTTGCTTGCTTGCTTGTTTTTTTCAGTATCCATGGAAGTCCTGAGTGGTCCTCTCCCCACTTTTGTGTGGATAAATCTACAGAACATAGCAAAATTAAATTAAACTCTTAAAGCGGAACATCTTGGCATCCGCCACCTTCATCGGCTGCTCTGTTATGAATCACAGGGTCTGACTATCTGCTGCAGAGAGGCAGGAGAATAGTGGTTAAAGTGCTGGATTGGGACTCGAGGGACTTCGGTTCTAGTCCCTGCTTGGCCATGGAGCCAACTGGGTGACTCCAGGCCCAGTCAGGGACTCCCAGCCCAGCCTACCTCACAGGGTTGTTGTTGTGAGGATAGGTTTGAGAGGATGGGGGGAATGATGCAAGCTGCCTTGACTTCCATGAAAGAAAAAAGTGGGGGGGGGGTATAAATATAATGAACAAGCAAACATAAGTCGAAAGCAAGGTAATTTTGACTCCTTAGGTTCTCTGTAGCTGCTCTGGGTACCATTTTCATCTTTTCAAGTCAGTGTTGAATAGCAGGAGGTGAGCTAGGGCTCGGAAGCCTTAAGGAGGCAAGTGGAAACCAGGATGGGAAAGAGGATGGGGAGTGAGAGCAGCTGGGGATGATGGGAGTGGTAAGGTTGACTCGCTTGGAGAGGGGCCACATTGGAATCTTGCCTGAAGTCTTTTGGGACTTTGATGGAGGCAGCATGGGCAGGACGTGAATAAGAAATACTGTGTCAAAACTGCTGTTATCTTTGCAAAATGGATGTGAGTTATTGGCTTGAGCAACTTAGAGGGGGAAGGGGGACAGGGAAAGAAGAATGGCTTTTGTGCAAATGCCTGATGCTTTCTTCTTTCCTTCCTTCCCTTTTTTAAAAATAAAAGCAATATCATTCCATCTGAAAGAAATGTTTTAAAATCTTCCACCAGCTGTCTGCAATTTTGTTCCGCTACTAGAAATAAAACATTGGCCGTATAGCGCACTGCCTTAAGGAATTCAGCTCCTTCAAATGCCCTTCTGAAATCCAGCACTGGTTTATTCAACAGCCATCTTCTGCTGAGAAGTCTTTAACTGAACAATCATTTCCACATCTGGGCCTGCAGCTGTTTCCCAAACACCCTAATAACCTTTCCCAATAAGAGCATTTGCTCTTCCACCGTTTGTGAGTCTGTGTGCATGCGTGTGCGGTTTTATGTGCTTGTGCTCAGGCTTGATCCTGGCAACTTAGGATTCTCCAAATTAAAATCACGCTGCGTCTGCTCAATGTGGCTGGTTGTGAGCCTTGAGATATTTCTTGTGCTTGGCTAAAATGAAGTTAAACCTGCTATGGTCAGTGTTGTACAAGGGATTAACTGTGAGCCGCCTACAGGAAATGCTCTTGATTCCTGATTTATTTGCCTCTGGCCACTCAGCTCTCGGTGGCAGCAGGCCTACATAACTATTCAAATCCCATCTTAATACAAGCCGAAGCGGCCAAATTGCGGAAAAAGCCGCAGTGTTTATGGAGTGCCTGCACTTGATTGCAATCCTTAATTGGGACCGTATAAAAAACAGACCAAAGCCAGAGATGCTTCTGAACTTTGGCAAGCATTTTCATTAGTGCAGGAAAACGCCTCCCCCTTCTTGTTTGACGTTCCCCTCCCTGCACATCTCGGTTTAGGTGCTCATACTGTCCTGCGGCTCAATTGGGGATATGGGAGGAGTTAGTTTGCTTCCCATTTTAATACGAACTTAGCAAAAGTGCGCTTGTCATATCTGTATGTGAACTGGAACATGGTGCTGCTTTAGAATCTGAAAAACTCAGTTTCACGAGGCATTGGGTTGAACCAAAGATGGGTACAGAGAGGTGTATCTTAGGGGGACAGAAATATACGTGCACAAAAATGCGTGTTTGGAATTGAAATTGCACAAGGCAGCACTGCATTGAGGTATCGGATCTGAGAGCAGATAAAATCACATGCAAACTTTCTGTACATCTCCAAAATTTGCGAGATAAAAAGTGGGTGCGTATAAAACATGTGTGAACTTTAAAAAGTCAGTGTGGAAGTCAGGGCCAGAAGTCAAAAAGCCAGTGAGAGCTAGTGGGGTGTTGTGGTTACAGTTTTGCACCGGGACTCAGGAGGTTCTAGTCCCTACTCAGCCCTGGTGCTCCCTGGGTGATTCGGGACCAGTCACAGACTCTTGGCCCAAACTACCTCACAGGGTTGTTGTTGTGAGGATGAAAAGGAGAAGAGGAGAACTTTGTAAGCTGCCTTGCCTTCCTTGCAGGGGGAAAAACTGGGGAATAGAGAGCGGCTGACACTGACATCTTTGCCTACCCAAGGGCCTTTACTTTCCGTGTGGTGTCATCATGCTGCCAAATCTGCTTAGCTGCATCGCACTGTGACATCATTCCATTCGCTGCATGATCCCTTACTGGGTGGAATTGCTTTTGCGACTAATCCCGGAAGGAAGACAGCTGCTGCAGCAGCCAGAGGAAAAATACCGATGCCGAAGTTGCAGCACCCAGGGAAACAAGGCGAATATTTGCAAAGTACCTGTGCTGAGGGTGGATCCAACCCTGGTTTCTAGTTCCTACCCCACAACTGATGCTGGAGAATACTTGTTGCAGCGCATGCTAAAAACAACACGAAAATGACACCACATCCTCTTATCTTGTTGACATTTTCAGGATCATGTATGACTTCTCACGGACTGATTGCTCTCAGAAGATTCCCCTGACTTTTACATTAAATTGCTTGGTGTCCTTCTAGTCAATTTGGAATATGCTGCAGCTGTTTGTTTTGAACTCTACTCATCCTTCTCCTATTGATTCGCGTTTCTTTGTGCCCATTTTACAACATTGCACAATTTCTCGTGCATTTCTCTTCAGATGTAAGCATGCCATTCAAACAAATATTTGGGTCCATAAATCACATTGCAAGCTTGCAAGTGCATGTACTTCAGGCAGAGATCGGAGTCAAGTCTATGCTCATTCCAGAAGATGCGAACTGGATAAATTCTGATCAAGACCAAAGGGAGAGTTAACACAAAGAACTGGGACCACTGTTCCTGCTGCGGCTGAATTGGAAATGGAGCAAGGGGCCATCTCCTCACAGGATGCTTTGACACGTTTCGGAGGATATAAGCAACGCGGATGGTGCACAGAAATTGCTGGATGCCAAACCCCAACGTCGGAAGGTTAAGAGGACAGAAGCATCATCCAAGGGAATGCTTAAATTTTTATGAGGCCTCGCTGTCAGAGCAGTCTGCAAACAAGACGGTTTCATTTCTGCAACACCCCATCCATCTTCCACGTCACTGCCCTCCCCAAACCCCTGAGGGAAGGGGGTCCCTCCAAGAGCTGTGTCTGAGTGCACATAGCAACATCTCTCCTAGCGGCTGTACTTAGACTGTGTCTGTCAACTCCCTCCTGGTTTTATTCTTTGCTTCATTGCTCGTCTTTGCAGAGCAGCTATCAGACGATTCTCACCATGTTTAGCAGGTGCTGCTTCCTCCATGTTTCAGGGGAAACACGACTGGCTGCTTTCCCCACATGCTTCCAGCCCCCTTGCCTGCATGTGTCTGGCTGTCTTGCATTTCCCAGGGGAGCCACCCTGGCATGGCTCCGGTGAGGCCTTGCACCAAGGGTGGGCACGGTGGGACACCTGAGATTCATGTCCCATCAGGCGCCCCTGGACTGGCTTTGCTCTTCACCCTTGCGCCCTGCTGGCTTGCCCGCCCTTGTTCTGGCCCAGCCAACGATGGTTGTGGACAGGAGGTGCTGCTGCCTGCGTGCTCGCCTGCTCTGCCTGAGACCCGGAAGTGCTCTGCCAGTCAGGGTGGCACTGCTGAGCTACATTCGGTATTCAGCAGCTTCCCATGTTTCCAAAAACTGGAATACCTGCTACAGTTGCAGAAACCAAGATGACGTCTGACCAGCATTTTCAGTGGTTTAACTTGTCCTATTTGCAACGAGCATAAGATGACTAAATTCTGCAAACTAGCAAAGAAGAAATAATGCATTCTTTCAGAAGCAATAAGCCAATTTTGCTCTGGTTTGCCATTTTCCTGTTGTTTATTTTCCCCTTTTTTCTTTTACATTACTGGTGCAAGGTGAGGGGACATGGTTTGGAATCTCTGGACACTGAACTTAAACATACTTGTAAAGGACCAGGTCTGTGCAGACTGGAAGGCAGTTGTTAAGGGAGTCTACAACGAGAGTCAAACCTGGGAGTCCCCATTTCAAACCATGCTTTTCTGTAGGTTTAGGTGGTTTTAGAAAAATGCTCTCTTAATCCTAACACCATTCCTGCAATATGAAGACAGTAGAACTGTCCCTCTTCTAGCTGTTAATGTAATTGGTAAACTGTTGAAATAGTTTTTGGATTTCAGGATAGTTGATGTCCCTTTCCTCTCCCAGCATATGTCTTGCGTCTCACATCTGAATGTCTATATATATATTTGCGCCAATTTAAGGTTAATGCTTTGAATGACGTGGACAATGTCCATGAAAATTATGCCAGAATACCTTTGTTAGTCATTCAGATGCCACAGGAATTTTGTTTCCCCCCACTTTGCAGAGTTACTGTGGGGATTTCTAAGATGAAGGGAAATTGTATAGCTGTACTCATCGACATTATCATTCAAGTCTGGGCTGCAGCACTTTATACAACTCTCTGGCCATCACTCAACATTCATGGTCCCTGAAGACCAACGGTGAAGCTTGCACCCACAGAAGCTCTGCCGTGCTGACATTCCTATTAATTTTGAATGGGCCCGGATTTCACCCCTGGCCATAATTTTGGGTTGCTGAAGCATTTTCTTATTGATTAACTGTACTGATGCAAAGATCTATTTCATCTTAAATTCCTGCGGTAGCTTGGTAGAACTGATAAAATTACACACACACACACACACATCTTGAGAAACAAAAATGATTAGGTGGTTAATCCAGCAGGCCAGCCTTAAATTTTGTTTTCTTTATGCCATGACGAAAGATACTTTATCACCTTATGAATGACACGTCCCACTTGTAAATATTTATTCTCTCCGTTGGTTACTGATAAATCTGTTGGAATCCATAAGCCCATTGATACCGATGCAACAGTGTCATTTGTCTTGCCTTTATCTATCTATCTATTTATTTATTTGCTATTGACTAATTGCCTGCCAGATTGTAAATATGATTGGGATGGTGTTGTGCTTTGATTAACTGGATGCTCAAGTAGCCCCGGTGGAATGCAGTTCCAGCCCTTAGCAAATCCGGGCTCAGCAATAAATTGTGTATTTGGAAATCAGCGACGTGGTGAGGAGCGGCAGTGTTAGTTAAACAAGTGGAGCAGCATGTTCCCCCCCTTTTCTTTTCTCCCAGAGCCATTTATTTTGATGAATGGGTTTCCCACAAGCCTCTCATTGCTGTTTACAATGGATCTGCTGTTATATTTGCAATAAACGGGGGTGTGGCAAGAGAGCTTTAATGCACTTCAGGAGGTTCCTTAAGCTTCCCGGAAGGGAAAAGGGACATGCTGAAAAAAGAGGGCATGCCATGACAACGCACGCTCTCACACAGGCAGAATAAAAGGATTGTTCCGTTCTTTACAGACTCCGGGCCGCTTTCTGCAACGGTGCAGACACCCCTCTATGCTTTGGTGCTGTGCTGTCATTTCCTGTGCACAGGTGCTCCGGGCTTTGGAGTGGGTTTGAATTCCTGCCCTGCTTCAAAGCAGATGGTTCTCTGGTGGATGGCATCTTCTGCGCCAGAAGCACACCGCCTCCCTCATCCTGGGAATGCATCCGTAGGACCAGCATCCACAGGTGTTTGCTCACAGTGCCGGTGCTCCCAACTCTTGCATCATGCCTTGAAGCTCCTGCATGCAGAATGCGCAACTTTGCACCAAGCTTGCGCACTCACTACCCAGTTTGCCATCGATTGCATGAAGGAAGGAAGTTCATAAATCTCACTGCTAACATTTCTGTCCTCTGCCTACCCAGATTCTCCAAAGCCTCACCCAGAGCATTCTTGTTAGCTGCTTTCCTCGTCGTCACCACCCTCTCATGCTGAGGAGGTGGGGAGCTCTGGCGCGTAAGCACCCCGTGACAGGTGGAGTGGCAACAACCGCTCGGAAAAGGGCTGCATATTGTGGCGATGCATTGCTATGCAATTCTAAATTCTCACTCCCAAGGTGCACTTTGGGATCCAGCGTGTGCAAAAGTGGTATACCCAGATTGCAACTTTGCATTAAAGAGAATGTTTATCCAATACCATAAAAATCAGGAGGGGTAGCAAGCCTGAAGGGCACCAAGGTGCCTGTGGATGACCTGTGGGAGATCCCAGCTTTATATGTGGTCCTGGATTGAACATGTGTGGGTGTGGACTAGGTGTCCTCAAGTCCCTTTGAGCTCTATCGTTCCAGGATTGTAGTTGAGTCTAACATAGGGACTCGAAAGGGGCCATCCAGAGCCTTCAATGAACCTAACCGGTAGGAGACTGGGGAGGGAATCCAAAGGGAGGGCGTAGTGCATAGCTAAACTGTGGGATGCACTTCAGCAAGATGTTGCAAGGGCCACCCATCTGGGTGACTTTAAAGGGGGACTGGACACATTCGTGGAGGCTCTTGAGGCCTGCAGGTGGCGATGGTTCTGTGCTGCCGGTAGCCTCAAATCAGTCTGTTCGTGCTGGGATGCCCCACTCTCTTCCTTCTCGGGGGTTTCCCATGGGCGCCTGGTTGGCCGTTGTATCAAACCGATGCTAGACTAGATGAGTTCTTGGTCTGATCCAGCAGGGTGCTTTTAATAGGACCCTCATCAACATACCAGCATGGTGAGATGGCCATTCTCTGCTGCGTTCCCTCAGTCTCGGTATATTATCCCGAAAGAGGGAAGCTTGCATCTGGCTGTATCTGGAGCCATCTTGATGATTTTGTCCAGTTCTGAGAAGAAATGGTTCTCTAGTTTGGAGCCACCCTCCTCTAGAAATGCTCTTTTGTTTTCTGCTGTGAGTCTTTGTCGAGTGCGTGCATGCCATTCATTAATTGATTTTCCCTTCCTCTGCTGCCAATCCCTTAATTAACACACTGGGTAAATAAGTAGGCTGGGGTTAAAAGCCACTGTCAGCATTTAAAGGTCACACCAAGCTCTTGTTATTGAGTTGGAGTGTCCATTCTGTGGTGGGGTGGGGTTGGCATTGCTAATCAATTGAATGTTAATGTATTTCTTTCAACTAGGAAGTAACAGGTGAATCATGCATACTTCATTCCCAAGAACCTGCTACATGCTGCAGGTAACACACTCATGTCTGGCTAGATGCGCATTACACCTGTGTAAAAGCAACAGTTCCGGCCACCCGTTGGCTCCAGAGCCTTGTTCGAAGCTGAGATACAAATCCTCCAACAGCCTGAGACCAGGATATCTAGCAAAGGGTTTCCTTCTCTATGCACCCAGTTGATCCCTGAGATCTTCCAAGGAGGTCTTTACTGGCCATTCTGTAACCACCAGAATGTCCACAGGTAACAGCAGTGGTGTGGCCTCTACTCTGAAACGTCCTCCTCCTGCATTGTTTGTGAGGCAGAAAATGTGGTGTGCTTAATGTGTCTTTGAAGAAATACCATTTAGGCGGGCTTCCCCTAGCTTGGAATGGAACCTGCCACTGCTCCACTCTCTCCCCCTCTCTCTCTCACTGTAAAGTTTTGAACGATTTATTATTGCAGATGCGTTTTATGCTGTTCTTAGATGAGCGTTATACCGTTTTTGCACCGTGACACGTATTTACTACACACTGCTGAGAGATTTTAGGATGTTAAACAATGTATGTGCATGAATGATCTATATATATAAGATGCACCGGTCCAGGTTTTGGCAGTAGGCTGTCGCTGGAGCCCCCGAGGAAGGAGGGGTTCCCTGGAATGCTTGGTAAGGGGGACAAGGATTTCATTCACGCTCCAAGCTAAACCTGTCTGCCCAGGGGTCTGAATCCAGCACTCTGGGCTTTCAGAATAGTTTGAGGATTTCTCAGCTGCTGTGTGGCTCGTCCCAGTGAAAGTTTCAAGCTGAAACCCACTGGTATTTTGGCCTTACTCCTTCTGCATCCTGTTTGGTCCCCTTTTGACTTGGGGTCTGCCCACAGCTGTAAAGCACCTCAGAAATCCTCAGCAATGCAGTCCACTGGCCCTTGGGCTGAAATGATTCTGCACCCCGTCTCAGAGGACCTCGTGCTGAAGGCGGCAGCAAAGAACAGGGGAGGGTCAAGTATTTTGACTATCCATTGGAGTCAGCCCTGAATTTATGCACTAATTCTGCAAAGTGCGTCTGGTGAGGCCCTTGCTTCCGGAGTGGCAAGAGAGCAGAGCAGAAGCACCAGGACCTGAGCTCGGGTCTCGTCATTTTCCACGTTTCAGGCTGCACCGTGGACAGCATTCCCACGAAAGCCAGCTCTGCATCCCATGCTTTAACGTGCTTAACGAGGCCATAATTTGACTCCATTTACTTCAATTAGTTCAATTTGATTTTGTTTACTTCAGATGTTTGATTAAACTTTGCTTAAAATGGAACTAATCAAAGGAGCAGTTCAACTTAGTTAAACAAGCAAACTAAGTGAATTAACGCGTAAGCTGAAGCAGATGCTGCATTTTGACGGCCCTAAGCTGGGTGAGGAAGCCAGTGGGGAGCGATGGATTTCAGGGCAACAGGTCGGGAAGGAGGCCTGGCGGAAGAAGCCCTCCTGAAGCGCGAAGGTCCGGGGAGGCCTTGGCCAAAGGTGACTGGGCTTGGTCTTACTCTTCTGCCTGTTGCACTCTGAGTTTTGACAGAATGAATCCATGAAAGATGCTGTTGGTTTTAAGGGAACCATCTGGGTTTGGAGTTCAGCTCCCATCACTCCCTGCCAGCATGGCCAATGGATGGGACTTGCATTCCAAAACATGCAGGGGACAGCTTGGAGATGACTGGCTTTAAGTGGAAATGATTTACCTCTGGATAGATGCCAGCTCTCAAATGTCCTGCCATAGATTATTGACATATTCCCTCTTTGGTTAGTGTGACCAAGGAAACTGGGCTCAGGGGTGGGCTCTGCAGATGAAGGGCTGGGGCCATGCAGCCAGACGCAGGCTGGATCCTAGCTAGGCTGCTTGACTGCAGTCGAAAATACACTTACTTTGCACGAGGACAAAGGAAAAGCATGCGTTATAATATGCTAATTTGCCTATGTGCTAAAGGACCCTGTCTCCCAAGGGCACCCCAGTGTCAAAGAAGCAAGGCATGGATGGGGGAGAGGAGGGCCTTTGGTTTCCAGGGAAAGCCTCAGGTGGACAGATTCTGCTGGGGTGGGGGCAGCAGGAGGTTCAGCCCCCATGGGCACAAGCCAGCATTTGTGTGCTGCAGGAATCCTCCTTTCTTACACAACAATAGAGTTGGAAGAGGCCATGAAGGCCATCAAGTCCATCCTGCTGTTGCAGGACACCACGTGACACCATCCCACTGTGATGGCTGGCAAGTTTCTTTGTAAATGCCTCCGGTGTGGGAGAGCCCACCACCTCTCCAGGCAGCTGGTTCCACTGTCATATTGCTCTGACAGTGAGGAAACCTTTCCTGCTGTCCAGCCTGAATCTGGGTTGTCACAACTTGAATGGATCATTTTGTGTCCTACACTCTGGCGTCATTGAGAAGAGATCTTAACCTCCTTCTTCGTTTGAGGTACTTATAGGATGCCATATCCCCCCTCAGTCTTCTCTTCTCAAGGCTAAACGTGCCCAATTCTCTCAGTCTCTCCTCACAGGGCAGTGTTTCCAAACCCTGAATCCTCTTTGTTGCCCTCCGCTGGACCCTTTCTAATTTACCTGCGTTTTTCAATTTACCTTCATCTTTCAAATGATGAAAGGAACTGTCCTGGCTGCCTGTTAGCTACCGAGCCTCACCTTGAAGCTTTCTGGTTGGCATTCAAAGCCCCCAAAACTTGGGAGCTGGATATCCAGAAAGTCACCTTCCTCTGTATGCACTGACTGGGCCTCTGACTTCTTCCAAGGATGCCTCTTGGTCCTGCCTCTGGAAGACACATGTGCTTCCATCGGCTTTCCGTGACACAAGGTTGCACTGCTCTCTCTTACTGTCCCTCTATTATTTAACACTCTTTTAATATTATATTGCTGTGTTTCTGATGTAAGCTGCACAGAAATCTTAACGTATCAGGCTGTGGATAAGTAGTTTATTTCCAGAATTGCAGCTATGAATTAGAGTATAAACAGTTTAGGCAAAAACTCTGCCCTGTTTTTTCCCCTTTTTGGCAATGTATAAGCGGGACTGAAAATAAGCAAGAGGGATCTTAACCCATGCGAAGAAGCCCTGATTCAGCATGAAGTTTTGATTGGTGCTCAGAGTTATGATTACAGAACTCTGAAGAGGAGAATAAACCCTGCACTCTCTCTCTCTCTCTCCTTTTAAAATGAGTGAGTTCTGTTTTCATATCTCCGAGCAAATATTGTACTCTGTTTCCTCAAAGCTTTATTTCCCTATTTTGTGTTTGCTTTTTCTGTTTCCTCAAGGCGTAAAAAAGGAAAAAGGCAGCAGATCGTTTAAAAAAAGAGGAGGAGGAAACAAAGGGCCTCTTGAGAATACAAAATCCACGGCAGAAGAGAGATGGAAGCAGATGGTTCGGTATTAGACTGCAGTTGCAATGCAAAGTTGGGGCAAACCACCCTGTGCACACTTCCGCCAGCACCCATCGGAAGGGCACCCCAATTTAAGGGATAGGCTTTGCATCCTGCTGTAATCAACACCCGCATTTGCATTGCAAACAGTGACCGAGCTCAAGCGTGGTGCTGGCAGGATCCCTGCGCAGAGGGAGTGTGGGCCAGCCCAGAGCCAAGGCGCTTCCATGCCAGGGCTGGGCAAAGCCATTCACAGCTCCCTCGCACGCTTGCTGCGGTCAGCCGCGCATCCACGCTGCGGGCTAGCAGATGGATTGCTTTGCTGGGTCAGAATTTAAATGATGAAAGCATGGAGTGTGGGGGGGGGGGGGCAGAGAGGAGAGGCCGGGCGGACGAGGGAAATAGCATTAGCTTTGTGCCGTAAAGAGGATGACAAATGAGACTGCAGGCGGGATTATCAACTCACCCATGGTTAGATCATTTTGACACAAATCTGCCCAGCCGACTGCCAATTCATGCAATCGGCTTTCACCCCGCCGTTGTCTCCGTATCGGGAAGCCTTTCTGAGATACATGAAGAGGTTTCTACACTTGAAAGGGTGGCGTGAATGACATGGACAACGTGACGGCGACTTAATCGGATTGGGCCGCTGCCTGATGCTGGGCGGGGCCATAGACAAAAGGGCGGGGCCAACCATACGGGAATCTTCAGATTTTTGCTGGAAGCTCCTTTTTAGAAACTAAGCCTTGGGAGAGCCATTTTCATTTTTTTTGAATTGGGGGGGAAAGGCACAAAAGTTGGGAAACCGTCGAAGGACTGGTGTTTGGAAGAAAGCGAGTGAGGGTGGAGGAAAGCAAGGCCATCTGCGAAGATCCTCAGGGCTGAACTGGGACCTCACGAGGGCTGGATCTGTCCCCCAGGCCTACTGTTCTGCACTTGGGCTTCAAAGATGGAGAAAGAGTTGTCCCATCCTGAAAGAGCAGGATGCTGTTATTTATTTATTTGGGACATGATCATCACATTTTTTTTGATGTGGGGCAGTGAGAGGAACTGTTGGGATTTGCTGTCACAGCATCACCAGAAATTAAGAGGTGAAAAGAGATACAGACTCACTGGAAAACTCAGGAAGTTGACGCAGTTTGAGGACAGATGGCTTCCTAAAATGAAGAGAGTCCTCCTGCTTAGGCACCGCTATTGAACGGACTGTTCCAGTGGTGCTTCTTGGGCTTGAGGTGACCTTGACCAGGCCATCTGCATTGCCTTGCCCACAGCTCTTTGCAAAAGTAAAGCTTTTGCCTCCTGGACCTGGAACCCGTGTGGTCTGGCTGAGTGGGCTCCCCCAGGCCAACCCTAACGATGGACCACCCTCAGATTTTCTCCTCGGTTGGCCCATGTGGACCCTGAGCCTTCCATTGCAGGGCACCAGTGCAGATATGCAGTCCAGGGACTGTAAGTGAATCTAAAACACACAAACGACAGCAAGCCTTTGGGTCCCCTGCTGCTTGCAGGCAAGGGGGAGAATGCCTTGCCGCTTCCTCCTTCCCTGCGACACATTTGTATCTGTGAAGACTTCCTTTACATGATACAGAGGACGGCTGTTTTCACAGGCTGTTTGCTTAGCTTTAGCAGAGCTTTTCAGCAGACAAGTGGCATGTAGATCTTAAAGACACGAGGCTTTACCCCTTCGGAGCGAGCGTGCCAGGGAGAGGCCTGGCTTCAAACCCTTCTTTTGACATGCTACGCAACCGTGCGATGGAGAAGCTTTTCATTTAGCCCACCGTCTGTAGCCCGAGGTGACCAGGCATGGCACTTAATGGCTACCTATGCAAAGGTGGCAGGTTCCTGAGTCATGGCCACCCTGTGCTGTACAGGAATGAAGCATCTGCTGAAAGCAGCTGCACCTGAAAGATGCTTTGTCCAATGGGCTGGTTCTCCAGTGGGGCCTCCATGCACTGCTCAGGCGTGCAAGAACAGAGGAGCACACCCTGAATCTCACAAGCCTTATTGATGCTGTTGTGTTTTTGAAAATTCACAATGACTCTTAATAGTGGTTGCTTATGCAGTCCCATCCAAAGAGGAGGAAAGAAAACATGCATTTGCATAATATTTGCATATACTAATAGATAAAGGCAAATTTAGAAATAATTACTATAATTTCTCTGGAAACGCAATCCATCTCATCACAATCTGCTGTCCTGTGTTGACTTTAAAGCTTCTGCTCTCGTTGCTGATGATTCTTTATCTTTAAACCGGATTTGACTGGATTGCTCTTCAAACAGAAGTCTCCAAGCAGAGGGTTGCCCACTGAAAAGTACGAAGTATGATCCTTTTGCCAAACTAAAATATGGGCATAATCCTCGGCACCAAGATTTAAGAAAGGTGCAGGTAAATTAGAAAGGGTCCAGGGGAAGGCAGCAAGGATGATCCAGGGTTTGGAAGCACTGCCCTCTGAGGAGAGACTGAGGGAACTGGGCATGCTCAGCCTTGAAGGGAAGACTGAGGGGGACATGGTATCCCTCTTTAAGTACCTCAAAGGAAGAAGGAGGTTAAGATCTCTTCTCAATGATGCCAGAGTGTAGGACACAGAATAATCTATTCAAGTGGTGACAACCCAGATTCAGGCTGGACATCAGGAGAAGTTTCCTCACTGTCAGAGCAATACGACAGTGGAACCAGCTGCCTGGAGAGGTGGTGAGCTCTCCCACACCAGAGACATCCAGAAAGAAACTGGACGGCCCTCTGAGTGGGATGGGGTAACTTGGTGTCCCACAACAGCAGGGGTTGGACTCGATGGCTTTTGTGGCCCCTTCCGACTCTACTATCCTATGATTCTATACCCATTCGTTGAAAGGCAATCTTCCCTAATCTTCCCTAGCGTGGTTTCTTCCAAATATTTTGGACTACAGCTTCCATCCTTTCTGACCACCACCCATGCGGGTTGGGCAAATGGGAGTTGTAGTCCATCCAGTGATCGAACTGTTTCTGGGTGAGTTATGGCAGCTCTGGAAAAATGCCTTTGGAATCTCTGAATGATTGTGCTTTGAACCAAGAAGGAATGAAGAATATCACTCTTACAGCTTTAAATTTGATCCCCTCTTTCCCTCTGCATCTTGATGGGAAAGGCAAGGCATGGTGTGTCCTTTGGTTCCCTTTAGTGGGAATCTTTCTGTGGATATTGGTGGGAATTTGAGGAGCAGGCCTTGGCTTCTGGTGAGCCTGTGTGAAGGCGGTGTGTGGGCTCTCAGAATGGCTGGTTGTCTTGATGTCTCTTGCACGATGCCCACTATTGTACTCACGATGCTTTGCAGATCAGCTGTTTCAAGTGGTTGCAGGAGGTCACGTCTTTTTCGTGCTGCAGCAATTCTCAGTGCAGGGCATCCCATACAGCTTGATCAGGTAGCCCAGTCGAGGCTTGCAGCTTGTGCGTGGCCTGCTCTAGATTTAACGGGGGCCTTGGCTGCGATGGCACTGCTCCGAGCTGCCCAGGGCTAGAGGGACCGGCCTCAAGGCCCTACACCCGGGTGGCTGCACCTCAACCCCAGGAGCCAGATCCTACCAACCTCGATTCCCAACCCGTTCGTTCCTCAGTGAGTACGCTTCTTCCTTTGAGGACACCCTTTCCCCTGGTGCTTCCCCAGCTTTTCTCCAGGAATTCTGCAAAATTGAAGTGCCTCTCCTAAGGCTTGGCAGCTGGTTATACAAGTGATGCTGTTCCGGGAAATTAAATAGGATCCTTTATCTTACCACCTACTGCTGCTTGGAGTGCTAGGCTGGAGTATATGGGAGCTCAGGACAGACTTCAGCATGGGCTCTTCCCAGGCTCCGAAGCTTTGCTTCAGCGCTCATTCTCTGGGGCAGGCGGGGGGCAGGGGGGAGAGAGAGAGAGACAGAGAGAGAGAGATTTGAGCTTGTACTGGATGGGTGGATGGATTTTGCTCCTAAGTGCTTGACTTACAATGAGGGCCACAGCACAAACGTTTATGAATAGATTACAGTAGCCTTCCCTGCTGGGTGCCCTCAAGTTATTTTGGACTGCAAACCCCAGCATTCCTGATCTCTGGCCATACTGCCAGGTGGACACTCTAGTCCACCATATCTGGAGGGCAGATACCATTTGCTATGGTCAGAGCAGGTAACCGTGCACCTTGAGATGCTTTGGATTGCAGTTTCCACAATCCCATATTGGCTGTGCCTACTGGGGCTGATGGGAATGGGAGTGCTCCAGGAGGACTCCAGGACACGTTCCTTGCAGTATGGCTTGGAATAGGCTGTGCTCTGGCTGACATGCTTGTTCAACAGCAACAAAACCAAATAAACAAGAGGGGAACATATCTATGGTAAAACGAAATGGATGACAGAGTTAAAGGGAATCTCAAGGGCCTATAATGCACAGACTACGACCACAGCCTTGTTGTGGTGCCTGGTTGCAGGAAAAAAGGCTCTTCAAGAATAAAAGAGAATCCTTCTGGGCATAGCCCTCCTCATGAGTAGGACTTTGCCAGAGAGCCTGTAATGCATTGCAATTGGGATCTCATTCTACGCAATCCTTCCATCGAGAGCTAAGGGTGGCTGGAACAAACGTCATTGTACCAGCTCCCACACCTTGGTCAGGCATCAGCTTCGGTTTTGGTTTCGCAGCCAAGGGACGGAAGAGAGTCCAGCACCTCTTTGCCTTGTTTGCATCTTCTTGAGAGGTGGTTGCTGGAGATCGTTCTGTATTGCTGAAGCTGTCATCCTGCTGCCCCCCACCCCAGCCTGTCTGCTCCCCGGTAATAGCAGTAATAGCTTCAGTATATTCTGAACAGCCTCCCACAGCCTACCTTTCTCGGTCTCCTCGCCAGATTCCCCATGGCATTGGATGCATAATGTGTTTCCTTGCTAGACTTTGGGCCTTGCTACTCCCTTTATCCTCCAGGCAGAAGTTCCTCGCTGACAAGTCTCCCTGGGTTTATGGGAATTAACGACGTGTGGGAGAGCATTCAAGGGGAATACAAGATGCTCGCGCTCTCTGTGTGGCAGCAGAAAGCTTGCCAAAGGGAGAGTGAAACAGAGCCAGGGGATCAAGTCTTTTCCCTTTTTTGTGGTTCCTGATTCTTAGCTGGCTGCATACTTGGTGGAGCTTCGGGGAGCTGCTGGTGCTGGAACCCAGAGTTCATGGCTCTGGAGCTGCCCCGTGTGGGAATCTCCCAGGGTTCTGCATGCATCTCGCAAGAAACCAAATGGCAGCAAAATGGGGAAACGCGGTTGCCCAGAGCCATCTGCTGCAAACTACCCCGAGATCTACTTCCTGCCCATTCCTGCTTTGCTTACTACCTTTGGGCCATGCCCCTCCTCTGAAGACCTCAATGCAGTCCATGGTTCTTCCTCTGCCCCCTACCCCCCCCACCATTCACTTTATCCTTCCAAGAGCCGTGTGTGCTAAATGAGACCAAGAGACTGGCCCATATTGACCCAGTTGGCTGAGGAGGGATCGGAACCCAGGTCTCCTCCACACGGAGCACCGTCCTTCACCCAGCGGACCCCCTGCGGCAGGTTGCACGCACGTGTGACAAGCGTGGTGTGCAGCCACGCGGGCTCTGCTCCTCCTATCACCCGGGCTCCTATCAACCTGTCACCCCCGACTGAAATTCTCTCTCCTCCGCAAGCGTGGAAGGCTTTGTCCGTTCTTACTATGAGGTTTCGTGACGGCACCCCCTCCACTTCCCCTGCTAGGCTGCTATTCTGAGCCTGCCACTCTCCGCGCCGGGCCACTGTGTCTTTCACCTCTGCACTGCCATTTTTCTCTGCCTGCCTTTGCGCCACTTGCATAGACAATGAGAAATAGCTGTCCAGCCCGCATCACTAATCTGGCTTCTGTCTGCCTCGATCAGGCGGCCTTCCTCTGATGCTGTAAGACAGGAGGCTCCCCGCTGGGCCCCATTGCCAGCTGCCAGTTCCAGGCGGTTAACAGTTTATGGAGCAGACCTTGCACCTTCCACCTACCTACCTACCTGCCCACCACCCACCCACCCACTCCCCCGCCAGGCACTCTCTCTCTTACTTTCTCTGCTCCCCTGCATTTGGGAAGAAAAGAAAGAAAGCGAATTGCAGGAACCCTGCCGGGCATTAGCGCTGCTCTTCTAGAAGGCTGCCAATCTGTGTGCAAAATCTTAGCCGTGTAAGGGGGGGCACGAGAAGACGACAGATAATGCAAATCTGCAAATGGGATGTGTAACCAAATGGGGCACTTTGGGGTGCTTGTGAGCAGGGCGCATGCTAGCCAGCCGTATGTGCCCATTTTTGAGGCTGTTCCATTCCATCAGCTCACTGGTTTTCTATTCTCTCTTGTTAGTGGATTGCTTCCTGCATGTTAGAATTCTTTTCTAAGTGTGATTTGCAGTTCAGCAAACTTTACACTTCACCTGCTTCCCCCCACACTGACACCTTGTGTCTGAATTTGGCCCTTTTTGGCTATATTTATTAATGTTATAGCGAGATTTCCATTCGCCTTTCTAGTACCTGTGCATGACTTAAGGAGCTTGTTACAACTCAGAAGTACAATGCTATGAAATATATCAAAAACAATTATAACTAGAACAATACAAATAGATTAAAATACAGGAAGTGGAGTACAGGCCCCAAGAGCTTCTCCAAAACGGAATTTGGCTCTTCACCTGAAGTGTAGTGGAAGTATTTTGCATAAAACATTGCTTGTTTTGTTTGCTGCTGGTGCTACTTTTCTTCTCCTTTCAAGCTGAAGGGTGAGAGATAAGTGCTTCAAAGAGATACTATTGCTTTTCTTGCTCTTATTTTGAAAGTACCCATCCCTGGTTTGCTTTATGCTACTTGAAGATTTTGCTGTGCGGCTGGAAAGACAGCACAAGTGAGCACGAGAGAACGGCTTTCTTTGGAAGCAGGAACCTGGTCTCCAAAACTGCCCTTTAGAAAGAATTCAACTACCTGCCAATTTGCAATCTGCTCCCTTCTACACTTGGAAGGTGACCCAGTTCTAATAAGCTCTCATTTGCTCCGGAGAGCCAAGGTGGAGAAGCATTTTATCTACAAGTGTTCTTGCTTATAGAAATTTATTGGCTTAATACTTCTCAAAGGCGCTCGCATTGACCCACTTTGGTGCGTGGAACGCCGATGCGCTTAGGACTTTGATTCATTTTGCCTCCAATCCTGTCTCTGTGCAAGGAAGTGGAAGGCTCAGCTGGGGTTGGTGACATGGCTTCTTATGAAGAAAAATCCACTCAATATCGAGCAAGGAGTTTGAACCGGACGTGGCCCCCAGCAGAGCGACCTTCTGCAGTTCACGGCTGTGACACATTCTGCTGTCATTAAGGAAGGGAAGATCTTTCTGGAATTTTGTCTCCTGCTTTCGCACATCAAAACTAGGAGAAAGCACTTAAGGGTTTGCCTGGAACCTTCTGGGGACTGCAGGCCAGCTCTTTGGGGGCAGGTCCCTTTTAAGATTCCCACTAAATTATCTAATTTTATGAGAATGCCACAGCACATAGGGAGTTCCAGGCCAGGCTGTTTGGTCCCTGTTGACCAAGAGCCAGCAATATGCAACTCCAGGATGGCATGAGGACCTCAACCTGCTTTCCAAAGCTCCTGGTAGACCTCCCAGCCCTGAGGTCCTGCGATCCCTCCAGCTGGGGCTGTGAAGGCTGGGGCCCTGTTCCATTCCCTCGCAACTGGTGTGGAAGGAACTGAGCTGCTTCCTGTCTGAGGATGGAAAGGCAGAGAGGACGAGGAGTGTGCTGGAGGCTGGGATGGGGAGGAGGCTGGGGCCAGGACTTCCTGTGGATTCCTACCGCTTCCCAGCCACCCTCTTCTACACTTTACCTGGATGGCTGAGGTGCGGGGGAAGCAGAAATCGCAGGACGTGTTTATGCCTCCAGTCCGGGGCGTTGTGTGCATTGAGGATGGGGGCAATAGGACTGAGCCCTGCCTGTGTCTTGGGGCACCTGGGTGTACCTGGGAGGGCTTCGACTAACACATTGCAAGAACTGAATTTATTAACTTTCCCTGAGGGTCAGATGTTAGAGAATCTCTACAGCAGGAAAAGTCCCCCAGGATTCCCCGCTCGAGCTTTGCTTGCCTCCAATTACCCTCTGCTGGTTCTATTGTGCCCCCCCCCATGGAATGTGATTAGATCATTCAATCACTCCCGGTAACGTGGCAGGAAAATTACAGCCCCCACCCCTCAGTTCCAGGAGGTTGTGCACAGTGGGTCTGCTTGGGATTGATTTACCTGCATCCAGAAAACATGGAATGGACTCTCTTGCAGGTACAGAATGCTGACTTTGCAGCACTCAAAAACTCAAGCTTTGGGGCAGCAAGTTTTAAAGTGCATCTGCAATATGAGTGGGGGGGATGTGTCTTGGCTGTCAGACATTTGGGAAACCTTGGTGCAAAGATTAACTCAGTTATTATTTGCCATGCGTGGCTGGGCAAAGTTTGGAGCGGTGCGGCACAGAATGTAATTCATTTATTATAGCACACATTTTCCCAAATTCAATTAGAGTCTTTGGACAGGAAAAAGGCACTGCAGTTCCAGTAAAGAGGTCCTTTATTTCAAATTGTACTTTCTTTCTCTCTCTCTCTCTCTCTCTTTCTCCATGCCTAATACAGCCAGAAGAACTTGATCTAGGATGGCTGAAAGTTGCCAAGAAAAACACTAATTCTACAAACTACTCGACTTTGACAATACTCTGCGTTTACCTAGCTTCTGAGCTGGGTGGCTGGAATTCAGGAAAAACAAGGACAGTGTCCAAATACAAGGCAATTCAGTCCACATTTGAAAGAACTCTGCAACTCAAACTGGTGTGCTGCCCTGTATTTTCTTCAGTCATTTTTTTTTTCATGTGTATTTTAGAAACATAGAAACGGCACGTGTCAGAAGGGGTCTCCCAGGCCATCTAGTCTGACCCCTGGCTCTAGCCAGCTCTGCTCATGACATGCCTACCACATGCATGTCCAGCCTATCCCCGAACAAGTTAATTTTCCATGTTAATTCTTTCTGTTTATTATTATTTATTTAATTAAAACATTTTTATGCCACCCCCATTGCAACAAAGCCTCAGGGCGGCTCACAACAGAAACAAAATACATAAATACATAAATAATAACAATATGACAATAAAAAATTATTTAAAACCCCGCGGTGCATCTCGGCTAAAATTTTAAAATCCTATAAATACAAATAATTTAACAATTCAACTAAGTTTTAAATAAAAAAGGTCTATGTCTCTATCTTCTGCTCACTTTAGTTCCACCGCTCACCTGTGAGGTAGGCTAGTCTGAGAAATGACAACTGGTCCAGAGCTGCCCAGTGTGTTCATAGCTGAGGGAGAGCTGTGGTTTCAGAAACCCAGTGTTGTAGTCCAGTACTCTGACCATCAGACTGCCAAACCAAGTTTCTGTTGTTGTTGTTAGTCGCGAAGTCGTGTCCGACCCATCGTGACCCCATGGACAACATTCCTCCAGGCCGTCCTGTCCTCCACCATCCCCCAGAGTCCACTTCAGCTGACGCCAACTGCTTCAGTGACTCCATCCAGCCACCTCATCCTCTTCCGTCCCCTTCTTCTTTCGCCATCTATTGTTCCCAGCATTAGGCTCTTCTCCAGGGAGTCCCTCCTTCTCGTTAGGTGGCCAAAACCCCATGGACAGTACCAAAAGGCAACAACAAAGTTTCTAGTCCTGGTGATATAAATCGGCTAGAAAGCATGTGAGTGCAATGCCATGTGATATCCCAGAAGCCAAGATTTTGAAAGGTCAGGGCTGCAGCACCATGGCTGAATCTATGTTTTCCGTATGGGAGCTGGGGAATAGTGAAGTGCAGTGGTGAGTGTTGGATTGGGACTTGGGAGATCCAGGTCTGGTCCCTACTTGGCCATGAAGCGCCCTGGGTGACGCTGGTCCAGCCACTGCCTCTCAGCCTGACTTAGCTCAGGCAGCGGTTGCTTGTGAGGATAAGCAACCTTGCCAGCTCCCTTGCCAGAGGGAGAAAAGTGAGATATAAATTCTTCTTCCATCATCATCATCATCATCATCATCATCATCATCATCATCATGTCCAGGAGCATATTTGTACAAGTGCACATTAGTGCAAAAGCACATAAGTGCCATTCCGATAAAATGTTAAAGGTCAGTTTAGAAAGCCTTTAAAATGCTGGTAAAAATAGAAATTAGATTCTGTCAACGAGTGGGCCATGAGAGAAAAGAGAGACCTGATGATCCAGGAAATAACGAAAGAAAATCTGCACATCCCTAATTTGGAAACAACTCATTACTTGAAATGAGCTACAGCTGGAGAGGTCTGCCACAATCCTTGCCTATTTTATGGGTGTGGGGCTTGGGACCAGGAACAATGGAGGGCTCTGTGATGCACTTACACAAAGATGCTGGTTCAGCGAGGGACCGTAGCTCAGCTAAGATGGTCTGCATGGAGGAAGGTCCCCCATTCCATCACTCTCTTCTTCAGGGCTGGAAACATTCCTCCTCCTCGGAAACCTTGGAGAACCGTTTGCTGCTAGAATGCTTCTCAAGGATTCTTCCTGGTCCACTGTGGCCTGGGGATTTTGGGGTTCTGGACTCGAGTACAGCTGCGATTTCCTGTGCAGACTCTGTCACTGAAACTGCTCTTCGCTCATGCTCATGCGTGCTTAGTCTTGCCTGATTTTGTCTGCTGCAAAGGGCTCCTTTAGCCGGGTCTTCCCACCCGGAGTGCTTGGCATTCTTACCAGTCTGTTCTTGTTGCATATCCTGAACCGTGTGCTTGGGGCCCATGGATCTAGGAATGCCCCAACCGTGCCCACTGTTTGCTGACCTGGTTACTTTTCGATTTCTGCCCTTAGCTCTGCTTCTCCACCTGCCATGTAGCAATCCTGTGAAAGGAGCAATCCATGAGTCAGAGCTCTGCCAGGTGGAAGCATCCTTGACCCTAAACCTGAGTCAGATTATCAACTGACTGTTGAGTTTAGAACGCACTTCAGTTGGGATGCTTTTAACTTAGACGTGAAAGTCTCCTCCGTGTTCTCCCACCCTGCAAGACACTTAACCAATTCCGCCTGTCGAAGTGTTGCACCTCAGAGTGCAAGGGAAGGGGCTGAGCACCGGGATCCTTTGTCCAGTGGTGCGCCTGTATCTTCCCTGCTCTGGTCCCTGGAACACCCACACAAGCCTGTCTCTGAGGTCATGTTTGTGACCTCGAAGAAGCACCCAATGCGCTCCTTTCTGCACTGGCTGCAAGCGGGTGCCAGGAGGCATCATCTGCGCTTGGAGCGCCATCCCTCCAACCAGGGAGGGAATTTCTGAGGTCAGAGATGGGACTCCTAATTATGCTATGGCCAATTCAATGCTAGCAGCCATAGCAGGATGACTCTGAAAGCCACTGATTTTTTTGTTGCTGCCATTCTGTTCTACAGTGAGGAAGCTAGTCCTCATGATGTTTGGGAAACAACATTGTAAGGGAGAGGGGGAGCCCCAGAGCAACCCAGCGAAGATGGAGCAACTTTAGCAGACATGGAATTCTGGCTGATTTTCAATCTGTCAGGAAAAGGAAATGGTAAACAGAGAGCAGGAGGTTGAAATGGGGTATTTTGAATGTCTACACGGCACACTGCAATGTGTCTGTTGCAGGCAGCACTGTTATTGTTAGTTCTCTTCTTTCAGGCAACGCAAACCCACACTCTGAATGGTGATGTGATAATAATATATGCAATCCTGCCTAGTATATGGAGTGAGTTAAGGGAAAGAAAATGTCTGGATTTTTATTTGAGGAGCCAGAGTTTCAACAAAGATGAGAATCCTGCTAAATTTAAAGAGCTGGCATGAGTGCTGTTGTTGGCAATGGAAGCTTGTGCAATCAGACAGTTTTAAAAAAAGGAAGGAAAGAAAGGAACTGGAGAGAGAGCAAGAGTGAGAGAGCACTCAATTGAATTTCTTGGCAAAGCTCCCATTGACTTCTTCAGAGCCAGAGTTTCTATGCTAAATTATTGCATCTTCTGTTAGGTGCTTAATGTTTCTTGAATTATGAGGTTGTAATTTGGTAAGTTGCATCGACAAATTTCCTCTTTGGCATAATAGATGGCAGCTCTTTCATTAAGGCGAAAGTGTAAGCAGGTCCCTGTTGGGGTGATTTCTGGATATATGGAAAGAGTTGCTTGTTAGCAACAATTCCAGGATTTTAATTCTGCACTCTTTGCTCCCTGCTGCCAACCTGCCGTGAGGTTCTGGCTTCTTGGCCATGCGGTTTGTGGCCAATTGGGTCTGGCTAAGCAGTTCGGACTTTCTTACAGCAAAGGCCTGAGTGGATGAGGTGGATCCACACCTGTGACTTCCAGGTACGGTGACTAATATCAGCTCAGTAGGCAGGAGTTTATAGAAAATGCATCTTTAGAGTCTGCCTTGCATAATATTCTATCCAGCTGGGGTAGCACAAGAGCTGAAGAGCGGAGACACTTGGTTCAGATCTCCTCTTCCCCTCTCTCAGCAACGCTAGACAAGGTGTCCCCACAAAGTCTCCAGCATCCAACTGCAGGGTGGTCACTGAGGCATTGGCCCCCGAAAGAGAAAGTCCACCTCTAAGGCAAGACCTGCACCAAATGTTTATACATCTCGATGCTCACTAAGAAATTGGCAGCACTATGCATCTCAGTGGCAAGTGCATATCACTGATGCATCCTCCCACTTTGCATCACGGGAAGGCCACAGCCAGGTGATCTTGGGGTCTGCCCCATCTGTTGCCTAGGTGTGGTACAGGCTTGGTCTTTCCACAGAGCTCCTTGGACTATGGGGCCGGTAAGGCTGAGCTAGTGCAGAGAGTCTCCTCTCCCCCCCCCCCCCGGCTTTTTTAATCCGTGAATTTCCCCCAAGCAAACCAGATCTGCGCCAGGGTTGGAAGGCAGCCATTCCCAAGTCGGTGCTCTTTGGGCATTTGGGGTGGCAACTGCTATCAGCCCTGCCCAGTGGCCATGCCAGCTGGGGCCGATGGGAGCCATAGTCCAAATCACTTGGCAGATGCCTCGTTGGAAAATGCTGAAGATGAGCAGGGTACTCTTCGGGATAAAGTCACGCACCCAGTGCTGGCTAGGGATGGTGGGACTTGTCGTCCAAGGCTTCTGAAGGTTGGGGGAAGGCTGTGAGACAAGCTCAGCCATGCCACCTCGGGAGCTACAGGTAAACCTCTCTTCGAAACCGGAGCTGCTTTCCTTCCTGACACGCGTGATGGTTCCTGTTCCTCTTTCCTTCTCCAACCCATCCACGCCGGCTCCCCTCACCTATTTCCTAGGCAACGTTTTCTATCCCCCCCTAAAAGCACCCCAAGCTGTGCGAGAACGAGGGGAGTTAACGCTTCGAGGGGGAGAATGCGGTGCCTGCAGATGTAATAAGGAGCTGGCGGGTTCGCGGCAATGATTTCCTTGTGACCTGCGGGCTCTCCCTCGAGCTTCCTCGGTGGCTCGGAGCTGGCACTGAATAGTCACGAATACATTATTCATGGCCGCCCACCAGGGAGAGCGCGGATCCGCAACAGCAGCGCTGCAGCGAGGGGGAAGGAGCGGAGCCGAGCCGGGGCTGTAGGACAAGCTTTCGCCCGCTGACCGGCCGGTCCTTTGGGGCGGCACCTGCCAGACGCATTTCGAGCGGGGATGCTGAGATCGCCGCCCAGGGTTGGGGGCACCGTCGTGGCCGCGTCCCAGTTATCCGGCTCTTTCTTGCCTTTTGGAAAACGGCGTTGCATTTAACGGACTGGCTGCCCAAAGGACAAGATCGCTGTGAAAAATGTGCGGTGACAGCTGGTGCTGTGAACCACGCTCGAGCGACTGCACGGAGGAGGCCGGAGGGGGCGGCTGGCTGGCAGGCAGGCAGTCCGTGTGGGCATGAGCGGGGCAGCCAGCCCCACGCGCACTTGCCTCGGGAGTATGTCCTGCCCTGCTTTTGCAGATCTGCACTTTACCCCCGAGGTCTAATGCAGAAAGCGTGCCTGCGAGGAGATGGCCTTTTCGGAGTTGTTTGCAAGTCGGCAAAATCACAGCAGCTCAGTGGTCCCATATGTGGTTTCTTTGGGGAGAAGAGTGGTTAATACTTCCCAAGGAGTTTAGCATTTGTTTCCACGGAGAGTTATGTTTTATGGGAAGGGAAAGGGCTTCTCCTGAGATGGTTTTAGGATGGAGAGGAGCCCAGGGGTCTCTCTTAGTTCCTTTCCCCAAACTGGAGGTGGAGAGGCCCATTGGAACATTGCCCTCTGGGAAGGAAATCCCACCCTGGATGGAGAAAATGAGCGCTTCCAGGTGGAATTGAGCTTAGAAGCCTTCTCCTTGGAGCTTCAGGGATGCAGAAGTGGGACCATACTGGGATTTGGGAAACTAAACCATGGGGTTTAAAGGGAGCATAGCCCGATATTTTCTATTTCTGAAAGCAAAATAAGGATACATTTCACATTTTCACCCTATGAAACATTGTTTTCTGAAATAAATCCTATTGATTTTTTTAAATGCATGTAACTTTTGAGAAGCATGCGTCGCATCACAGCCTTTGATTTTGAGTTCTGATTGGTAGGAGAAACGTGCCTTTTTAGACAAGCAAATGCAGGAGTCCAGCAATGGAATCGGATCATCATTAGGGGCAGGGGAGTCTCAATGCCATGCTCTCCATCGCTTATGTCCAGAGGCCGCATTGGAGCCTTCCCTTCCCTTCCCCCTGCCAGCAGCTTTCCACAGCACAGTCTTGGCAAAGTTTTATCGGTTCTGCCAAATGCATCTCAACAACTCGTGAGTTCTTTAAGGAAAATCTGCAACCTTTATCTTGGCATCTCTCGCTTGAGTGCGAGAGATTGCTGCAAGCACGAAACACAAATATGTATTCATGCCTTTCCCCCACTCTCCCTGTCTCCTCCTCTTCAATTTGGCGTCTAGACAGGTTAAAAATACTTCGCAGCAACCCCTTTTTGGTGCAGAGGAGGCTGTTCAGGAGACAGCGTGTTGCGTTGGAGATTACGCTCATTCTGTGGCATGCTGCTCCGCGATAACCGGAACCCTTCCAGAACGGCTCTGCCCTGGAAGGAAGCATGACAAATCTAAAATGCGTGTGATTCACTGATGCTGGTCGGGCATCTCGACTGAGCCGTATGAGCAGAATTATGTATTTATTTGCGCTCTTCTTTTCCCAGACTTGGCAGTGTGTTAATAGGCTTCCATTCTAAGAGGAATGATGGTAGTGGTAGTAATGCTGGGAATGATGGAAGGCAAAAGGAGAAGGGGATGGCAGAGGTCGAGGTGGCTGGATGGGGTCACTGGAGAGGTGGCTGTGGGGTTGGGTGGACTCCAGGGGATGCTGGAGGACAGGAGAGCCCAGAGGGATGATGTCCATGGGGTTGCAAAGAGGCGGGCATGACTTTGCGACTGAACAACAGCAACAGTAGTAATAATAATAGTCATAAGGATAATAGTTTGTGACAATTCCCCCCACTCTCCATTCCCATCCATGCTTGGAACCCAGCCAAGAAGCAGGTGAATGGATCCCCACGTATCAGGGAAAGGTCAGGGTGGAGGGGGTGGCTGGGGCCACTGGGCTCCCCATGCGTGAGCTGCCATCCTCTGAAGGACCGGAGAATGTGGGGCACGTTGGATCCTCCAGGATGTTGCCTGTGTGCAACAGCATTTCCCATGGACAACTTCTTCAGCACCTGCCCCTCTACTGGTCCTTCCACTCCGGTGGTCCTTCGGTTCCATCTTGCATTTGGGTTCAAAATGGGCGGCTCTCTGTTTTGAGCTCAGTCTCCAACTCTGTTGTGGGCAGGGAACGTCTCCTGTAGTCTAACCCGTCTACCTTCCGGGAAATGAGTGTTGTGCGATTGGCTGTGTGCACCAAGAAAGACGTGCTAGCAATGGGCAAGTCTCTGTCCCATGATAGACCTTTGTGAAAGGTTCCGTGGCACCTCCTGAAAATTCTGGATGTGGTTGGGATGCTAAGCTAAAGACCAACCAAGCCTTTGTTTGTTTCAGTTTCCATTAAGGTCCCACCTCCCTCTTGGCACTTACAGCTTTTCAGAAACAATGAAACATCACTCCCAGTTAAGCATGTTGAGTATCTCTTTTCTTCTGTTGTTGGCACAACACAAAGCTCCTAGTTGAAGAGGAACCAGTTGCAGCTGAAGACCTCAACTGCTATCATAAGCAGAAGGTTGACCTTATATGAAGCAAGACCTGCCTGTAGTGGATTCTTGAGTGAAGGACCCTTAAATAAAGTAAATGTGAAGTTTCTAGGCCATGTTGGTTTTAAGATACACTTTTTGCAATAAATTGCTGGCGATATTTTTCATACTGCAAAATGCGGCTCATTTATCAATGTCTGCTCTAGCACAAACACCTTGTCGGATCTGCCACACATTTTTCCAAATAAATTTCCTCCTCCTCACAGGTCATATATTCAACAACAACAACAACAACAACATTACTTTAGGAGAAATGTTGCAGGGAAGACAGAACATCTGGTGGTGGCAGTGGGGAGAATATGAGAAGAAAGGACGTGAGAGCACAATCCAGTACCTCCCCGCCTTCGGTGCACGTGTGCCTCTAAACTTAGCAGCTTCTGTGCATCCAATACCTAGAGTGAGTGCGGGACTGGTGATCTTTGCTGACATTATGCCTTGTGCCCTGCGTTGTGTTTAGATGGCCGTTTCCAGCCATGTAGATGAAGTGGTGCAGAAAGGGAGGAAAGGAAGCAGGGATGCTGTCTGGATATGTTGTGAGCCGGTGGCTCCATCCCCCTCCCCCTCCCCTCTCGATCCCCAGACCAACCCCTTTCCTCTTCTCTTTGCACCCTTGGGGAGGCAGCCCCCACGGCTCATTCCATGTTAGACAAGGATAGATAGGTGGAACGGGCTTGGCCTTCAGACTTCCAGCTCTGACTTTGCAGCAACATGAAGCGAGGATGCTAAATAATCCTACGACACTAAAGGGTTGCAGGATTGTGCCCTAAATCACATAGAGCAGTTATGTTGTGTTTGAGCCAAGACTGTGAGGAGAGGAGCAAATGGTCTTACTGGAAACTCCCAGGAATGATTTGCCTAAGGCCTTCAGAGGAAATACATAATGGTTCAGTGACTCATGGAGGATAGCAAAGTGATGATAGATACGAAGAGGAGCCCAAGTCCTGCTTTTTTGTTTAGTCACAAAGTCATGCCTGACCCATCGCGACCCCATGGACAACACTCCTCCAGGCCTTCCTGTCCTCCACCATCCCCCGGAGTCCACCTAAGCTCACGCCGACTGCTTCAGTGACTCCATCCAGCCACCTCATCCTCTTCCGCCCCCTTCTCCTTTTGCCATCTATTGTTCCCAGCATCAGGCTCTTCTCCAGGGAGTCCTTCCTTCTCATTAGGTGGCCAAAGTCTTTGAGTCTCATCTTCAGGATCTGGCTTTCTAAAGAGCAGTCAGGGTTGATCTCCTCTAGGATTGACTGGCTTGATCTCCTGGCCATCCAAGGGACTCTCAGGAGTCTTCTCCAGCACCACAATACAAACCCTACAGTTGATTTGCTCATACTTGCTCTAAGCATTAACAGGGTGTTTAAGGATCGACTGGATATGCACATGGTAGGCATGTCATGAGCGGAGCCGACTGGAGCCGGGGGTCAGACTAGATGGCCCAGGAGATCCCTTCTGACTCGCTCTTATTCTATGTTTTGATGTACCATTACACCACATTCTCTCCATCGGCTGTGTAGTTTGCACCACCCATTCACTGCCCTGAGCTCCTGGCAATAGAACAGGTTAAAACAGGAGGATTTTTTAAAGAGTGAGTGAAAAAAAGAATGAAAAGTCATGATGCGTACTGTACTGTAGAGAAACCTCTTGCAAACTTACCTGGCATTGGGTGCCTCAGTGCCTTCTTCTTTCGACAGTTTGGATTAAAGACTTCTTCATCTGTGTAGTTTCAAAAGGCCGATCTATTCACTCCCTCATTTAGATTTATAATTGAATTGGCTACATTGCCAGGTCCCAATAATACACTGATTCTGGTCTTGAAATAAATGGCTTTATGGCATTTTTAAAAGATTCAACCGCAGTAATAATTTAATAACAGACTGAATAGAGAGCTCATGCTTCACCACTGACATAATAGGGCTGTTCACACTCTGTTCCCTTTTTCCCCCTTTTGCTAAAGTTTGTGATGGTTATTAAAAAGAAATTATGACTCCATCTTTTGCCAAATTCTCTTGGAAGAATGAGGGATTTTCTCTTTTTCCTGGCAGTCCTTACGGTTAAAATAGAATGAAGGGAATGGTGATGTTCTGGGTTTCTGGTAGGGCTGGTTCCAGGTAAAAGATGGGCATTGGCAAAGTGCCCCCCACCCCCCGCATTGGATGCTCCTCTCCCGGAGGCAGCAGCAACCGGCAGCTATGACCTGCCATTTAAAATTACCCACAAAGCCCTGGAGCACACAAATATCACCCTGAGCCTTTTGGGAAATACAAAGTGGTGAACAGCTGTTTGATGGGGAATGGGGGATGTGTTTGAGTTGTATAAAATTATTCATGGTGCAGAGAGTGGACGAAAGGAGGTTCTTCCTAGCCTTCTGATCGCATTCAAATTTGTTTTATCCAGGGAAACAGTTTGGCAGAAGGTTCAGGACAGACCAATGGAAGTCTTTTTTTCCCCGACATAGTTTGCAAGTTAATTTCTGGAATTTGCTCTCATAAGATGCTAGCTACTAGGTTAGATGCTTTTGAAAGAGGGTTCAACAAGTTCTTTGAGGTGGTTATGATCTTGTCCATGGAGAACTGGGTCTTCTCCAAAGCAGTCAGAAGCTTTGGGTCCCCTCTGAAGATTCAGTGGGAAGATTCAGCAGGAGTATAACAAGGATGCATCTGTACAAGCTGTCCATAAAATGAAGACACCAGAAATGGAAGAAAGGCGAAGATGGGTAGAGATCTGTGACTGACAGCTTTAGCTCTCAACCAGAGGTTGAATTTTCTGGGGCTCTCTTCAGTCACGGTATTTCAGAGGAATGGGGAGCGTTGATGCGTTCTTTCTGTGCCACCCTCTTCCATGGTTGTTTTGCTAATTCAGTGTCCCAGGAGCAGGAATGCGGGTCAGTGTTCTGGTGGACTGTTGATTCCCCCATCCCCCCTTTTTTTGGTTTGTGTGACCAAACTCTTCCCTTACTCTAATCAGGGGCAATCCTTTCCCAAGAGCTTCTCCAAGCCAGGTAGCTGCTATTCAAAACTTTTAATTTTGAAATCCATTCGTTTGCGTCATCTTGTAAATCCTGTTTTCTTAAAAATATCTTGCTGTTGGCTTGTTTCTGCTCTGTCTGGAGAGCTACTTCAGCCCTTCCCATTCCGGCTCTTAATATAATGCAAGACTGAGCAAAATGTCAGTCCACAGGCTACTTGTGATGGCTTGCATGTGGTAGGCTGGCCTTTCCTGTTGCAATCCTGAAAATTGCCTTTGAGTTTTAATTTGGGGGGGGGGGGGTTGTTGGCAGGGGGGGGCACTGCTTTGTACCTGTGAGCCTAGCTCTGCATTTCTCCTCCTCCTCTTTATGTGTTCGTGGGCATGTTGTGTAATCTCATTCCATGAGCACATCCTGAATTGCACAGCCAGATAAATAGCAGAGCAGCGAAGTGGAGTATTGGCTAGAATGCTGGGCAGAGACCCTACACGGCCATGGAGCCCACTGGGTGACTTTGGGCTTAGCCACTGATGCTCAGTCTAACCTACCTCGCAAGGTTGTTATTGTGGGGGGAAAATGGAGTGGAGGAAACTCCTGAATGCTTCCTGGGATCCTTGGAAGAAAAGGCGGCGTATAAGTATAATAAATAAAAAAAAATCTATGCATGAAAGGGCAGAATCCTCTTCCACTCTGTCAATCATTAGGTGCCAGCTGGTTATTTTTTGGGAGAATATTAGGGGATGTCCGGACTCTGTAGGCAGGTCGAGTGACTCGGGGCACCATGCAAACACCCATATGCTTGAGGATTGCAGGCCTCTGAATTGAGAGGCTTATGTGCATCCTTTGCCCTGAACGGGGGTGAACTTGGCTGGCCCCATGACTCATGCCCTGATCCGGACCGCTTTTGTGGGTATCTGGATGAGGAAGGGAGAAAGGAGGAGCTGGGGCACTGATAGAGAGAGACGTAAGTGCTTATCCAGGTTCCCCCCTTTGCATCGCCTGAAAAGCCCCTTTTCGTTCCCTCTGAGAGGCCCTTGTGACCACCCGGGGCAGCTGGACTGGTTCGCTCCACGGTGGCCGTAGGGCTTAGCCTGCGACTCAGCCTTCTAAGTCCTATATCCAAGGCCACCAGGGCTTGGAGCTGGGACTTGGAATAATCCTATGCACACCCTTGACAACGGTGGGAGCCCATAGGTTCATGCGTTCCCAGGGAGCTCAGGGGCCATGGGCTTCAGGGGGATCCCTGTGCCGCCCCACGCATCTTTTGAAAATCCAAAATTCAGCCCTCAGATGGACCAGGCTGCAGCATGGACTGAAGTGCTCATGTGCCGTGCAGAGAAATGTGCTAGTCTTTATATTGGCAAAGCTGCAGATGAATTTTATTTTCATAGCATCCCCTGTACTCCACAGTTTAAAGACAAAGAAACACACGTGCACAACTTCCCCATTCTGTGATGATGGAAAATCAGGTTTGTTTTTGCAGTAATCGGGCAGCTGAGCTTCAAATTCCCTTAAAGCATTTTCAAAGTCAACATTTCTTAACAAGCCATAACATAATTGACTCTGGGTGATGTTTTCTCATCCACATTGAATTATTCCAGCAGTCAGGTTAACATGCCAAAATTGAAATCCTATCCATTCTCATTACATAGATTTAATCAATAATATTAACTGGGAAGATGAGAGGATTTCTTTATTAATCTAGGCAGCTAGGTATGCTTTTGAATAAAGGGTGACAGAGTTATTAAGCTGGACTTATTGTAGCACGAGAGCTGCCTGGGATTTGTGCTTTGGACTCTTGCTGGGGACGCCACACTGACAACCAGTGCCCAGCAGCCACGGCAAGATTGCATGGCTAGTCATTCCAAAGCTGATGGAATAGGAAAACTGGGGAGTTTCCCTGCAGGCCAGGTGTCCAGTGAGATCGTGGTGAAAATACAAGGGGTTAAACAAATGGATTGCAATTGTTCTTTTAAAGATCGAGACTACGATGAATATACAAACAAGCGAAAGCTGAAGCTTTTATTAAGCAAGAATAAACGAAGGCGGCAGCCAAGTGGAACAAGGTGATGTCATGATTTCAGCAAAGGAAGTGAGCTTATGTTTGAAGGATTGAACCATATGGGATGTACCTGCATGATAGGTGCAGTATGGATTGTACCTGTAGCATCTGCCCCATCTTGCTCTGGTGACAGCAGCTGACCTGGGGTACTCTTGGTTTCTGGGAACTCAGGCTCTTCATCTGAGGAGGCTTCCTTCAGTGGCGGCATCATCATCACAGTCGTCATCATCATCATCATCATCATCATCATCATCACAGTCATCATCCCCATCCCATCCACAGCTGAAGCTCTCTGGACAGTGTAAAACAAAATATGGCAGCCAGCCTCCTGAGTAGGACTTTCTCAGATGGCGAACTGGCTCTGTGAAGATAAAACCATCCACCACTAAAGGCAAGAGGCCCAACCAAAGGTCCAGACATGAAAAGGAGCAGTTGGTTCTAAACCACTGAACTCCTTGAGGTAGGAGCGGTCGTCTACGTTTCCACTGTGACTAATGCAATGGATTTGCACAGAATGAACTATCAACAAATATATCTGCATCTAACTTATCTAGACCTAAGATATATTTGAGAGTCAGTGCAGTGTAGCACTTGGAGTTTGGACTGAGATCTGGGAGAGCAGGGCTTTAGTTCCTCCTTGGCCACAAAACTCACTGGGTGACTTTGGGCCAAACATTTGTTCTCAACCTAGCTTGCTTCACAAGGATATTGTGAGGATAAGATGGAGGAGGAGAAGGAGGAGGAGGAGGAGGAGGAAAGCCCCCTTGAGTTCCTTAAAGGAATAAAGGTGGGATGTAAATATAATAAATAAAAGCTGCATTTAGAAAGGAAAAATCAGATGCAAACATACCGGCTAGGTGACACCTGCCTTGAGAGCAATCCTTGTGAGAATGCGCCAGCGGTTTCAATAGATCATATGCAAAACATGAGTGAGTTGTGTGTTGTAGCCACTAAAAGGGTGAGTGCAGTTCTAGGCTGTGCTGTCTGAGGTCCGTATCATGGAAAGCAATGAGGCTACTCGGTTTGGCCTGGGTTCTGGACCCAGTTCTGATTAACAGAATGCATTCAGAAGAGTGGTGAGAAACTTGGAGACCCATTTCTGAAAGGAAAGGTTGAAGGAGCTTGGAGAAGCCATGATGACGAGACAACATAACAGCTAAATATTGGAAGGGCTGTTTGACATACCCAGTAAATATGTGGCGTACCGCTCCAGAGGGTAGTACCTGAGCCAACACGTTCACATTACAAGAAAGGGAGTTTAGCAAAGCAGGAGGGTACATGTGACACTACCTTGGAAAGTGTTTTACTTCCCTTTGCTGGAGGTTTTTAATCAGAGGTTGAATGACCACCCTCCTGGGATGCTGTTGCAGTGGATTTCTTACAGCAGCAGGCGGTTGCCACTCAAACACAACTCGTTCGCCCTCCAGTTCCTCAGGCTGTGTGTCTGCTGCATCTGCATTCAGATGGGTAGTGAGATCACCATGAAAAGAAAAGAGGCAAACACTGAAGGTCCCTTTCAGAACATGGAGCCGAATTGAATGCTGATTAAAACGCAATTGCTTTGGTGCTCGGGTGCAGCTGTGCTCAGGGCGCTTTGTATGCTGGGTCTGATTCTGAACCAGCGGAGGCAAGGCACAGACTTCTGTTTCTCTGCTTTTATTTGCCAAACGATGCAAGTTCTTATCCTTTGGTGCTTGGAGGTGTGCAGAAAATGTCTGAGAGCATTTCCAAAAAGCAGTAAGGAAATAAGGCTTCCAGGGTAAGGGATCACAGGGGTAGGATTTGCATGGGCCCCATCTCCTTGACATCTCCTTTAGGTGTGCAGCTGAAGAGAAGGGGAAATAAAGTGTTGGCCAGTCTCTTCTCATTGTGACACACATGCTGGTGTGTAGGCTTCTGCCTGTCATGTCCTCTCATTCGGTGGCTCCACAGAACTTTGATTCAGATGGATCATGGATCAACTTACTTCGGAAAGAGCCCTGGGTGCCCATGTCTGGCCTGAGGGCATGGCTTTCCCATCAACATTTGACTGTGGATGTCTCATCTGTAGTTTGAGCAGGAGCATGGAGCTACAGAAACGGAGCTCGGCTCTTCGAGAACCAGCCATCATGCAGTAGGCACAGAACGCTGGAAGACCAGCCTCCTTAATTTCTCAGGAAACTGCAGTACTTTGCTGCGACATCAGCTCCTTATGGGCAATCCCTCCAGCTCCCACTTCCTTCAGTGTGCTATCCAAGGTCCTGAAGTCACTCCTGGCTTGCTTGTCATGACTTGGAAGCACCGTGTTCCAGCTTGCTTCCCTGGAGCTTCACTCCTGGTCAGGACATTGGCTGCTTGGGGCCACCATGTGTTCAGAAAGATGCTGGGGAAGTTTTGCACTTGCCCAATGTGAAGGATTAAGGAATCAGAATACAAGAATCGAACACCACCCACTTGTTAATGTTGCTGTCCAATAGGATAATGCCGAAGTTGGTATTCCACAGAAGGATCCTAGTCTTTGCTCTGCCCAACCTCCACAATATGGTCTCTCCTTGTAAGGCAAGATTGGGAAGTGGGGTGTGTTGAAGAAGGTCCATCATCTAGGCTAGGATGAAGAAGTGAAGAAGGTCCATCATCTAGGCTAGGATGTACACCATCAATGGTCAGTGAGGTCCTTCCATGTTCTGGGTAGGACAAATAGGTCAGTCTCCATTAAGTTTAATTGTGTCACCTACGGCTTGAACCAGGATAAAGGTTTTAAAACACACGATCTGTGTTCATTAGCATATCAAGAAAATCGGTGTTGTCACCAACATATGGTTAATAACTATGGTCAATAATATTGTAACAGCTGTCACTGACTGTACGTGCTCCATCTCTTGCTTCTGATTTTTCTGCTTACATTCCCTGTAGCCTTGTGCATAAATGCTCATAACTTGAGATAAACATATAGATGAAGTGGCTTCTAGTCCACAGCAACTTCTGCCATAATGAATCTGCTAGCTGTAAAGGTGCCAGAAGAGTCTTTTTCATTTCTGCTGCTGCTGACTAATGTGTAGATACTTTTAGAAATAGATCTGTGGTGCTGACCTACGTGAATTTGTCCATCAACTTTCAGTGATATCCTATCGGGAATAGTGTTGCAATATGATCCCAGTGACCACATCTTCCCAGAGATATGTGTGGGATCACTAGCAGTATCTCTTCAGGAAGGAAGCCATTGTTGCCAAAGGAAACAATGCCATTGAAGGCCATAGAAAATGGATAAATATCTACAGATACATCTTTTGAGAAAAATGTCATCCTGTAAATTAATTAGTGTTAACCAAAAATAGAAGGGAATATTTGGCTCAGCTGATATAGGAAGATATTTTTACAGCTTGATGAATCACCTCTACTCTTCGAACCCTCTGCTTTGGCAGAAAAATCTTTGGTTGGTGATCTCTTTCAGATGATTCACCAACTCCTGGCTCACAATGCTAACAATGTTGTAACCTTTCAGCGGATCGCCATTGTAGTTTCCATTATCATTGTAACAGCAGGAATTTATTCCCTGACTCATGCCCATTGAGTCATGTTGTTTTTCTCATGGGGGCTGTGATGATTTTTACTGGCCTGACTCTCGGATGTGGCTTCACCTGTTGTGGTACAAGCAGGGACTTATGGTATAACAGGTAAACAGCACCTGCTGGAGGTGAGGCGGGAGACAGAAGGTATTCCATTAACAAACCGGTCTTTTTCTCATCCTTGGCACTTTCTCCTTTGCTCATCCTCACTTCATCTCATCCTGTCCCCCCATCACTCCGAGACATTTTATTTCAGCAAGCAAGCAAGCTGCATTACAAGTTACCTAGAATCTTTATTTAAATATGGATTTTGAAAAGGTTCACTTTCAGAACACATTTTCCCCCAAACTGATTTGGATACGGTGTTTGAAGGTCAGCTGAGAACTTAGCTCTGATCTGCGTGTTAGTCCTGCCTCTGGGTGTACCATGTGCAGGCCACCCTAAAAGCATGTGCACCCCAGCTCAGTGTCAAGGGCCACTCAGGCACACCTGCGTCGCTCAGTGCCATTCCCCTCTCCTCCATCCCGGTGAGTCACGCTCGCTGCTTTCTCTCCTACGACTGCGGTGTTAATACTCACAGAAGGCCTGGCCTCCTGCCAAAGCCAGCCAAGCTGCAGCTTTTCTTCCCCAGCTAATCGCTGATAAAACGGGAAGACCACGATCATCCCTCTTGACGTGAATAATGATGTTATCGCCTCTGATGGATGTCCCAGTGCCATACAATGTCCCTTGGCAGGGCTGCTTTCTCCCCACTCCTTTCTCCCTCACTGGGATGTAAGAATAACAATGATTGTGTTACAAGGGCGAGATAAAGAGGCACAGTTCTTATTTCTTCAAATCCCTAATTGGAGCAGGGACAAATAAAGAAAAAAGGAGGGAAGGGCTCCTTTGTTTGTTGATGGAACATGGGCTCAGGGTGAAAGGTGAAGTCATCAGTGCTCATCTTCTGCTAGGTATGTGAAGCATCATCTTTCCTCTTCAAGCTGGTTTGGTTTGGTTTGGTTTGGTTTTTGCTCTCCACCAAAAGGTCAGTGCTTAAGGAGATGGTGAATTATTGATTTATTTTAAAGAGTATCTTCATGATTTTCCATTAGAATAAATAAAAAGAACCACAAGATTGAGTCAAGATCTTGTAACTTGGGTTCTAGAGGATATTTTCAATTGATCCATGTAATCCCAAGAACAAAACATGACAGAATGCAGCCTGTGTTGTCTCTCCATTTGGCCATGAAATTCATGGAGGGTTTCGGGCCAATCACTGACTCTTAACATAAGCTACTCGACGGGTTGTTCTGAAGATCACCCTAACCAAGAGAGAAAGAGGCCCACATTGGGATCCTTGCTAGAAGAAGGGAAGTGTAAATTAATAAGATGATATCACATGCATTTCCATTGGTTGACTCTTGTACATGCTTCACTGAATCCAAGCACCAGTCCAGCTCATGCATAGACACACTGGACTCGGGTGTAGTAAAGAAACAAAGGATGCCCCAGGGCAATGATTTGGTCAGGTTGTAGAACACAGGTGGGAGGGACGTGCCCTTTGGCACCATTGCTGAAGCGCTGGGATAGGAGCCCCCAGTACCATTCTCACTGACTCACACAACTGGTCCAGGAAAATAGAATGGTGGATAGTATCAACATCTGCTGAGCCATCAAGGAGAAGTAACAGTCACACTTGCCTATCCCTCTTGCGAGAAAAGCAATCCACCCCTGTGCCCAAGCTAGGCTGGGAACTTCTCCAGAAACCCTGCATCCTCCAAGACCCACCCCCACCCTCTCCAGACCCAAACCCCAAAAGGTGGTGCTCATGACCAAGTGGTGGATCTGGGAAAGCTTGCACACGTTGACACCCCATGGAGTTCAACCGTCGGCAAGGAGGTGTGTTGGTCACAGCTGGGCGGCCGGCCGCGGCCGCAATAGCATTGCTGGGGCAGGTCGCACATGCATGGATTTATTCATCCTTGGCGTGGCTTGCAGCAGCGCTGGGGAGCTGATTTCAGTGCTGCATTCGAGGGCATGTGCGAGTCCCGCTGGTGGTGCTCCAGCTCTGCGGGTCCATTTATCCACTCACTAGTCATCACCTAGGGGCTGCCGTTGTCAATGTGCATGTGGAAATCAGCCCAGTGTTTAGCAAATCAATCACAGGACATGATGGAATCCTGGGACGATCAATGATGGGGACCTATTGTTCTGCTTTCAGTTATCCTTGAGGGTCATGGGGAAACTGTGGGAAGCGTTATTGAATAGCATCTCTGAAACACAGCTGAAAATGGGTTGCACCAATTTGTCTGTCTTGTTTGGGCTGAGATGATCAGATGTTTAATTTTAAACCCACTCCACCTTTTTCCTACACAAGGTCGCAAATTTGCATTATCTCCATGGAAATACACACTTTTTGTTTATGTGTGTGCATGCACACCTATCTCTGTGCCTTCTCCAATGTAGGCATTTCCCGCAAGTATTTATTTTATTTTATTTATTTAGAAAATTTCTATGCCGCCCCATTCGCCGAAGCCTCGGGGCGGCTCACAAAACATCAATTAAAATATAATACACTAAAATATAAAATGAATTAACAATATTAATTAATGCTGTTTTATGCAATACACGTATTTTGAGTGCACTGACCACTATTATGCAAATTTTCCTCCAATGAGCTAGAACATAAAGTGTAGGAAAGTGCAGATTTTGGTATCAAGTCCTATCTTGGCTTGCTGATTGGCTCAGAAGGTGCAAATTCGGTAAATGCACATAAAAACTGCAGTGGATTGCACTTTCCATCCATCCTTAAATCAAAGGTAGGCTTAGGTCAACTAGTTTCAGTGCCTTTAAGGTTTAGGCTGAAATGCGGAGTGTCTATACTGCCCCACGGACATTGACAATATTTCTCTCACTGCATGGAGGAAAAATAAGAGTAGCGTTGTATCACAAAAGAGCTGAGAAATGGGTACACTTGGAGAATATGTAACCATGAAACAAATACATGATGATGTCATCCAGGTGAACCTTGAGAGAGGTGGTATATTTTACCTGGTTACCTAGATTTTATCCAGGTCTCTGGATTCAAGACCTTGCATTGATTTTGTCAGGCTGGTGTGTTGGGTCGTTCTTTCATTTTAAACGTTTGAAGTGTTTGCTCAGTCAGGAGTGAATGATCTGTTTGGCTTTGTGGGTTTTGGAAGTGACCAAATTAAAGCACTTGTCAACTTGGTTGTGAATATTTCGTTCCGCTTGAATCAAAACTAACTTGATGGGATGCCAGACTTCAAACCTGTGATTACAAGCAGGTTTTTCCCCTTCTGGGGTTTGAGCAGTTGGGCTGTCTGTTTTGGCACAAACCCATGCTCAGCCACTCCATGGGCAAGACTGAAACAGTTGGCTTGAGCAAGAAAAGTTTTATGGTGTCAGCCGTTGTCTGGATCTTAGTTTAAAATCTTCCGGGTATAAGGGGAAAGCTTAAAAGATTTGTGCTGCTCCACCTTCCAGAATAGGTTTAATCCTTTTTAACAAAGCTCTGATCTGACAGTTTATTTCGCTGTAGGCTTTGGATTCGTGGTTGCAGCCAAAACTTGACAAGTACTTATTGTTAATTCTGAATGTTTTACGCTGTGACAAATGTATCTCCTGCTTACATGCGACACCCAGAATGAAATGCACATGATCAGATTTCCTATAGCTGGAATGGGTTAGATGTTAACAGCTTCTCTGTATCGTTCTAGTGCGGCAATCAATCCAAAGCCATCAACTTATATATGCATGTTTTGCTTGGTGGCATCACTCAAAGCCAGGTTTAGAGGAAACCAAGATGGGTTGCAATCTGCCACTGTGCTTGGAAGAGATTAAAAGGAAACTAAAGGGATAGCCGTCAAGTTTCCTTGGATCTTTTCAGGTGCCACCTGAAAGGAGGGGACAAGGTTACTGAAGCTTCTCATGCTCCTCTCTTGGGTGGGTCATTCTGGCAGGACACCAGAATAGATAGCAATAGCACAGAAGATGAGAACTCCAGGGAAACTGGCCCTGACATGGAGGTTGTAGCCTGCAGCTCTTCCTAGCCCAGCTTGCATGTCGAATGGTCAGAGATAATGGGAATTGTCATCCGAAGTACATGGAAGTGCTCCTATGAAGAAAGGCTGTTTTGTTGTTGTTGTTGTTGTTAGTCGCAAAGTCATGTCAGACCCACCGCGACCCCATGGACAACACTCCTCCAGGCCGTCCTGTCCTCCACTGTCCCCCCGCAGTCCACCTAAGCTCACACCAACTGCTTCAGTGACTCCATCCAGCCACCTCATCCTCTGCCGCCCCCTTCTTCTTTTGCCAGCTATTGTTCCCAGCATTAGGCTGTTCTCCAGGGAGTCCTTTCTTCTCATTAGGTGGCCAAAGTATTTGAGTTTCATCTTCAGGATCTGGCCTTCTAAAGAGCAGTTGGGGTTGATCTCCTCTAGGACTGCCCGGTTTGATCACCTTGCGGTCCAAGGGACTCACAGGAGTCTCCTCCAGCACCACAATGCAAAGGCCTCAGTCCTTTGGCGCTCAGCCTTCCTTATGCTCCAGCTTTCACAGCCATACACTGCAACTGGGAAAACCACAGCCTTAACTATACGCACTTTTGTCGGCAGGGTGACGTCTCTGCTTTTTAGTATGCGGTCTAGATTTGCCATAGCTTTCCTCCCCAGGAACTTTAGCAATTGGCAATGAGTCCCTTAGTGGAGTGCATCCAGTGATGATATAAGCCATAGAAATAATCAAGGGCAGAAGGGCTTTCTTTGTAGCTTGTCCCCTTAGCTTTCAGCATAAAAAGCAGAACTCCATCCGTCCTTCCTTCCTTCCTTCTGATAGTCCATTTCCTGTGGCATTACTTTTTCTTCCTCTACAAAGAATGTACTGAAGGACAGTGCCTTCCTTGTGGTGGCCCCTGGAAACTCCTTTTCATTAGCAGCACTTGCAGGAAGACATCTGCTCATTTGTGATTCACTTCAGTTATGCATGCCCTTTCCATGTTCTTAATATATTCGAACTCATTCTTATTTGTACATCGCTTTGTGAGGGCTTGGCTCTTGAAAGCAATGTATAAAGGTGTTGAATCAATGGGCATACATAAATGTTAGGACATAAATGGCCATTGTCATGCAAACAGGGGCTCCTTAAGAAAGTTTCTTCTGCAGGCAACACAGAAAGTTTTTTCTGCAGGACTCCGAGTAGGCTAGGCCAATCCAGAAACTGGTTTTCTTGTGTACTGGTTGCAGGCGTTCCCTGCTTTTTCACAAAGCGCGCATTAAAGGAGCCTTGTGTATGGGGGTGGACGGGGGAGGCTCTGAATGGGTTGACTTCATGTTTATATATTGGTCACAAAAGCAGTGGGAGGCTCAGCTCCTGTCAGACTTTACGAGCCATTTATGAGGAAAGCATTCTCCAAAGCATTGCACAGGTCAAATAAAAATAAATTATGCTGAGGTTTATGGCAACATGCAACAACGGTCCTGTTGGAAGGGAAAAAATCCACTTGCTGCTTCCCTCCCCCCCCACCCCCCACCCCCCTTGCGTTATGCCAGAATTTAGGGAAAATATAATTCTGGGGAGCTGTTACAGAATTGCATGTGGGCTTCTTCCCCCCCCCCCTCTCTCTCTC